>NW_021630028.1:0-26916 GCF_900700375.1 Denticeps clupeoides | reverse complement strand
TTTGAAGTTTCATTTGTTTTTAGCCTTGTTTATGTTTGATCTTGAACGGAGTGCTTTAAAGTGATTTTCAGCGCGTGTAAGGCCAAAACATGAAAAAGTTGATTCCGGACAGCGAATTCTAATCTTTTTACAACGTTTCTTTCTTACAACTTAGAAACTTCATTTCCAATACAGAAAGTTGAAGATTTCAGCATGTCTCACTTGTTTTCAGCTTGTTTTGTGCAAAAACACGTTTGACCTTGAAAAAGTGACAATCTTTGGATAAAACACTTTCCCTTCAACATTTTCAACATCTAACACTTTGAAATACATAAGAACATAGTAAACTACAAAGGAGAAATAAAAAGAATGTGAAATTTCATTTGTTTTCGGCCTGTTTTTAGCAAAACTATGTTTGACCTTGAAAAACACACTTTTGGCTGAAACTACACTTTTCCATCAAAATTTTGCATGTCCAACACTGTGAAACACTTAAGAACATCATTTCTAGCAGTATCCTTAAAGAAAATTTGAAGTTTCATTTGTTTTTAGCCTTGTTTATGTTTGATCTTGAACGGAGTGCTTTAAAGTGATTTTCAGCGCGTGTAAGGCCAAAACATGAAAAAGTTGATTCCGGACAGCGAATTCTAATCTTTTTACAACAATTCTCTTTCTTACAACTTAGAAACTTCATTTCCAATACAGAAAGTTGAAGATTTCAGCATGTCTCACTTGTTTTCAGCTTGTTTTGTGCAAAAACACGTTTGACCTTGAAAAAGTGACAATCTTTGGATAAAACACTTTCCCTTCAACATTTTCAACATCTAACACTTTGAAATACATAAGAACATAGTAAACTACAAAGGAGAAATAAAAAGAATGTGAAATTTCATTTGTTTTCGGCCTGTTTTTAGCAAAACTATGTTTGACCTTGAAAAACACACTTTTGGCTGAAACTACACTTTTCCATCAAAATTTTGCATGTCCAACACTGTGAAACACTTAAGAACATCATTTCTAGCAGTATCCTTAAAGAAAATTTGAAGTTTCATTTGTTTTTAGCCTTGTTTATGTTTGATCTTGAACGGAGTGCTTTAAAGTGATTTTCAGCGCGTGTAAGGCCAAAACATGAAAAAGTTGATTCCGGACAGCGAATTCTAATCTTTTTACAACGATTTCTTTCTACAACTTAGAAACTTCATTTCCAATACAGAAAGTTGAAGATTTCAGCATGTCTCACTTGTTTTCAGCTTGTTTTGTGCAAAAACACGTTTGACCTTGAAAAAGTGACAATCTTTGGATAAAACACTTTCCCTTCAACATTTTCAACATCTAACACTTTGAAATACATAAGAACATAGTAAACTACAAGGAGAAACAAAAGAATGTGAAATTTCATTTGTTTTCGGCCTGTTTTTAGCAAAACTATGTTTGACCTTGAAAAACACACTTTTGGCTGAAACTACACTTTTCCATCAAAATTTTGCATGTCCAACACTGTGAAACACTTAAGAACATCATTTCTAGCAGTATCCTTAAAGAAAATTTGAAGTTTCATTTGTTTTTAGCCTTGTTTATGTTTGATCTTGAACGGAGTGCTTTAAAGTGATTTTCAGCGCGTGTAAGGCCAAAACATGAAAAAGTTGATTCCGGACAGCGAATTCTAATCTTTTTACAACGTTCTCTTTCTTACAACTTAGAAACTTCATTTCCAATACAGAAAGTTGAAGATTTCAGCATGTCTCACTTGTTTTCAGCTTGTTTTGTGCAAAAACACGTTTGACCTTGAAAAAGTGACAATCTTTGGATAAAACACTTTCCCTTCAACATTTTCAACATCTAACACTTTGAAATACATAAGAACATAGTAAACTACAAAGAGAAATAAAAAGAATGTGAAATTTCATTTGTTTTCGGCCTGTTTTTAGCAAAACTATGTTTGACCTTGAAAAACACACTTTTGGCTGAAACTACACTTTTCCATCAAAATTTTGCATGTCCAACACTGTGAAACACTTAAGAACATCATTTCTAGCAGTATCCTTAAAGAAAATTGGAAGTTTCATTTGTTTTTAGCCTTGTTTATGTTTGATCTTGAACGGAGTGCTTTAAAGTGATTTTCAGCGCGTGTAAGGCCAAAACATGAAAAAGTTGATTCCGGACAGCGAATTCTAATCTTTTTACAACGATTTCTTTCTTACAACTTAGAAACTTCATTTCCAATACAGAAAGTTGAAGATTTCAGCATGTCTCACTTGTTTTCAGCTTGTTTTGTGCAAAAACACGTTTGACCTTGAAAAAGTGACAATCTTTGGATAAAACACTTTCCCTTCAACATTTTCAACATCTAACACTTTGAAATACATAAGAACATAGTAAACTACAAGGAGAAATAAAAAGAATGTGAAATTTCATTTGTTTTCGGCCTGTTTTTAGCAAAACTATGTTTGACCTTGAAAAACACACTTTTGGCTGAAACTACACTTTTCCATCAAAATTTTGCATGTCCAACACTGTGAAACACTTAAGAACATCATTTCTAGCAGTATCCTTAAAGAAAATTTGAAGTTTCATTTGTTTTTAGCCTTGTTTATGTTTGATCTTGAACGGAGTGCTTTAAAGTGATTTTCAGCGCGTGTAAGGCCAAAACATGAAAAAGTTGATTCCGGACAGCGAATTCTAATCTTTTTACAACGATTTCTTTCTAACAACTTAGAAACTTCATTTCCAATACAGAAAGTTGAAGATTTCAGCATGTCTCACTTGTTTTCAGCTTGTTTTGTGCAAAAACACGTTTGACCTTGAAAAAGTGACAATCTTTGGATAAAACACTTTCCCTTCAACATTTTCAACATCTAACACTTTGAAATACATAAGAACATAGTAAACTACAAGGAGAAATAAAAAGAATGTGAAATTTCATTTGTTTTCGGCCTGTTTTTAGCAAAACTATGTTTGACCTTGAAAAACACACTTTTGGCTGAAACTACACTTTTCCATCAAAATTTTGCATGTCCAACACTGTGAAACACTTAAGAACATCATTTCTAGCAGTATCCTTAAAGAAAATTTGAAGTTTCATTTGTTTTTAGCCTTGTTTATGTTTGATCTTGAACGGAGTGCTTTAAAGTGATTTTCAGCGCGTGTAAGGCCAAAACATGAAAAAGTTGATTCCGGACAGCGAATTCTAATCTTTTTACAACGTTCTCTTTCTTACAACTTAGAAACTTCATTTCCAATACAGAAAGTTGAAGATTTCAGCATGTCTCACTTGTTTTCAGCTTGTTTTGTGCAAAAACACGTTTGACCTTGAAAAAGTGACAATCTTTGGATAAAACACTTTCCCTTCAACATTTTCAACATCTAACACTTTGAAATACATAAGAACATAGTAAACTACAAGGAGAAATAAAAAGAATGTGAAATTTCATTTGTTTTCGGCCTGTTTTTAGCAAAACTATGTTTGACCTTGAAAAACACACTTTTGGCTGAAACTACACTTTTCCATCAAAATTTTGCATGTCCAACACTGTGAAACACTTAAGAACATCATTTCTAGCAGTATCCTTAAAGAAAATTTGAAGTTTCATTTGTTTTTAGCCTTGTTTATGTTTGATCTTGAACGGAGTGCTTTAAAGTGATTTTCAGCGCGTGTAAGGCCAAAACATGAAAAAGTTGATTCCGGACAGCGAATTCTAATCTTTTTACAACGTTCTCTTTCTTAAACTTAGAAACTTCATTTCCAATACAGAAAGTTGAAGATTTCAGCATGTCTCACTTGTTTTCAGCTTGTTTTGTGCAAAAACACGTTTGACCTTGAAAAAGTGACAATCTTTGGATAAAACACTTTCCCTTCAACATTTTCAACATCTAACACTTTGAAATACATAAGAACATAGTAAACTACAAGGAGAAATAAAAGAATGTGAAATTTCATTTGTTTTCGGCCTGTTTTTAGCAAAACTATGTTTGACCTTGAAAAACACACTTTTGGCTGAAACTACACTTTTCCATCAAAATTTTGCATGTCCAACACTGTGAAACACTTAAGAACATCATTTCTAGCAGTATCCTTAAAGAAAATTTGAAGTTTCATTTGTTTTTAGCCTTGTTTATGTTTGATCTTGAACGGAGTGCTTTAAAGTGATTTTCAGCGCGTGTAAGGCCAAAACATGAAAAAGTTGATTCCGGACAGCGAATTCTAATCTTTTTACAACGATTTCTTTCTAACAACTTAGAAACTTCATTTCCAATACAGAAAGTTGAAGATTTCAGCATGTCTCACTTGTTTTCAGCTTGTTTTGTGCAAAAACACGTTTGACCTTGAAAAAGTGACAATCTTTGGATAAAACACTTTCCCTTCAACATTTTCAACATCTAACACTTTGAAATACATAAGAACATAGTAAACTACAAGGAGAAATAAAAAGAATGTGAAATTTCATTTGTTTTCGGCCTGTTTTTAGCAAAACTATGTTTGACCTTGAAAAACACACTTTTGGCTGAAACTACACTTTTCCATCAAAATTTTGCATGTCCAACACTGTGAAACACTTAAGAACATCATTTCTAGCAGTATCCTTAAAGAAAATTTGAAGTTTCATTTGTTTTTAGCCTTGTTTATGTTTGATCTTGAACGGAGTGCTTTAAAGTGATTTTCAGCGCGTGTAAGGCCAAAACATGAAAAAGTTGATTCCGGACAGCGAATTCTAATCTTTTTACAACGATTTCTTTCTAACAACTTAGAAACTTCATTTCCAATACAGAAAGTTGAAGATTTCAGCATGTCTCACTTGTTTTCAGCTTGTTTTGTGCAAAAACACGTTTGACCTTGAAAAAGTGACAATCTTTGGATAAAACACTTTCCCTTCAACATTTTCAACATCTAACACTTTGAAATACATAAGAACATAGTAAACTACAAAGGGAAATAAAAGAATGTGAAATTTCATTTGTTTTCGGCCTGTTTTTAGCAAAACTATGTTTGACCTTGAAAAACACACTTTTGGCTGAAACTACACTTTTCCATCAAAATTTTGCATGTCCAACACTGTGAAACACTTAAGAACATCATTTCTAGCAGTATCCTTAAAGAAAATTTGAAGTTTCATTTGTTTTTAGCCTTGTTTATGTTTGATCTTGAACGGAGTGCTTTAAAGTGATTTTCAGCGCGTGTAAGGCCAAAACATGAAAAAGTTGATTCCGGACAGCGAATTCTAATCTTTTTACAACAATTTCTTTCTAACAACTTAGAAACTTCATTTCCAATACAGAAAGTTGAAGATTTCAGCATGTCTCACTTGTTTTCAGCTTGTTTTGTGCAAAAACACGTTTGACCTTGAAAAAGTGACAATCTTTGGATAAAACACTTTCCCTTCAACATTTTCAACATCTAACACTTTGAAATACATAAGAACATAGTAAACTACAAAGAGAAATAAAAGAATGTGAAATTTCATTTGTTTTCGGCCTGTTTTTAGCAAAACTATGTTTGACCTTGAAAAACACACTTTTGGCTGAAACTACACTTTTCCATCAAAATTTTGCATGTCCAACACTGTGAAACACTTAAGAACATCATTTCTAGCAGTATCCTTAAAGAAAATTTGAAGTTTCATTTGTTTTTAGCCTTGTTTATGTTTGATCTTGAACGGAGTGCTTTAAAGTGATTTTCAGCGCGTGTAAGGCCAAAACATGAAAAAGTTGATTCCGGACAGCGAATTCTAATCTTTTTACAACGATTCTCTTTCTAACAACTTAGAAACTTCATTTCCAATACAGAAAGTTGAAGATTTCAGCATGTCTCACTTGTTTTCAGCTTGTTTTGTGCAAAAACACGTTTGACCTTGAAAAAGTGACAATCTTTGGATAAAACACTTTCCCTTCAACATTTTCAACATCTAACACTTTGAAATACATAAGAACATAGTAAACTACAAGGAGAATTAAAAGAATGTGAAATTTCATTTGTTTTCGGCCTGTTTTTAGCAAAACTATGTTTGACCTTGAAAAACACACTTTTGGCTGAAACTACACTTTTCCATCAAAATTTTGCATGTCCAACACTGTGAAACACTTAAGAACATCATTTCTAGCAGTATCCTTAAAGAAAATGTGAAGTTTCATTTGTTTTTAGCCTTTGTTTATGTTTGATCTTGAACGGAGTGCTTTAAAGTGATTTTCAGCGCGTGTAAGGCCAAAACATGAAAAAGTTGATTCCGGACAGCGAATTCTAATCTTTTTACAACGATTTCTTTCTAACAACTTAGAAACTTCATTTCCAATACAGAAAGTTGAAGATTTCAGCATGTCTCACTTGTTTTCAGCTTGTTTTGTGCAAAAACACGTTTGACCTTGAAAAAGTGACAATCTTTGGATAAAACACTTTCCCTTCAACATTTTCAACATCTAACACTTTGAAATACATAAGAACATAGTAAACTACAAGGAGAAATAAAAGAATGTGAAATTTCATTTGTTTTCGGCCTGTTTTTAGCAAAACTATGTTTGACCTTGAAAAACACACTTTTGGCTGAAACTACACTTTTCCATCAAAATTTTGCATGTCCAACACTGTGAAACACTTAAGAACATCATTTCTAGCAGTATCCTTAAAGAAAATTTGAAGTTTCATTTGTTTTTAGCCTTGTTTATGTTTGATCTTGAACGGAGTGCTTTAAAGTGATTTTCAGCGCGTGTAAGGCCAAAACATGAAAAAGTTGATTCCGGACAGCGAATTCTAATCTTTTTACAACGATTCTCTTTTTTAACAACTTAGAAACTTCATTTCCAATACAGAAAGTTGAAGATTTCAGCATGTCTCACTTGTTTTCAGCTTGTTTTGTGCAAAAACACGTTTGACCTTGAAAAAGTGACAATCTTTGGATAAAACACTTTCCCTTCAACATTTTCAACATCTAACACTTTGAAATACATAAGAACATAGTAAACTACAAGGAGAAATAAAAGAATGTGAAATTTCATTTGTTTTCGGCCTGTTTTTAGCAAAACTATGTTTGACCTTGAAAAACACACTTTTGGCTGAAACTACACTTTTCCATCAAAATTTTGCATGTCCAACACTGTGAAACACTTAAGAACATCATTTCTAGCAGTATCCTTAAAGAAAATTTGAAGTTTCATTTGTTTTTAGCCTTGTTTATGTTTGATCTTGAACGGAGTGCTTTAAAGTGATTTTCAGCGCGTGTAAGGCCAAAACATGAAAAAGTTGATTCCGGACAGCGAATTCTAATCTTTTTACAACGATTTCTTTCTAACAACTTAGAAACTTCAATTCCAATACAGAAAGTTGAAGATTTCAGCATGTCTCACTTGTTTTCAGCTTGTTTTGTGCAAAAACACGTTTGACCTTGAAAAAGTGACAATCTTTGGATAAAACACTTTCCCTTCAACATTTTCAACATCTAACACTTTGAAATACATAAGAACATAGTAAACTACAAAGAGAAATAAAAGAATGTGAAATTTCATTTGTTTTCGGCCTGTTTTTAGCAAAACTATGTTTGACCTTGAAAAACACACTTTTGGCTGAAACTACACTTTTCCATCAAAATTTTGCATGTCCAACACTGTGAAACACTTAAGAACATCATTTCTAGCAGTATCCTTAAAGAAAATTTGAAGTTTCATTTGTTTTTAGCCTTGTTTATGTTTGATCTTGAACGGAGTGCTTTAAAGTGATTTTCAGCGCGTGTAAGGCCAAAACATGAAAAAGTTGATTCCGGACAGCGAATTCTAATCTTTTTACAACGATTTCTTTCTAACAACTTAGAAACTTCATTTCCAATACAGAAAGTTGAAGATTTCAGCATGTCTCACTTGTTTTCAGCTTGTTTTGTGCAAAAACACGTTTGACCTTGAAAAAGTGACAATCTTTGGATAAAACACTTTCCCTTCAACATTTTCAACATCTAACACTTTGAAATACATAAGAACATAGTAAACTACAAGGAGAAATAAAAAGAATGTGAAATTTCATTTGTTTTCGGCCTGTTTTTAGCAAAACTATGTTTGACCTTGAAAAACACACTTTTGGCTGAAACTACACTTTTCCATCAAAATTTTGCATGTCCAACACTGTGAAACACTTAAGAACATCATTTCTAGCAGTATCCTTAAAGAAAATTTGAAGTTTCATTTGTTTTTAGCCTTGTTTATGTTTGATCTTGAACGGAGTGCTTTAAAGTGATTTTCAGCGCGTGTAAGGCCAAAACATGAAAAAGTTGATTCCGGACAGCGAATTCTAATCTTTTTACAACGATTTCTTTCTAACAACTTAGAAACTTCATTTCCAATACAGAAAGTTGAAGATTTCAGCATGTCTCACTTGTTTTCAGCTTGTTTTGTGCAAAAACACGTTTGACCTTGAAAAAGTGACAATCTTTGGATAAAACACTTTCCCTTCAACATTTTCAACATCTAACACTTTGAAATACATAAGAACATAGTAAACTACAAGGAGAAATAAAAGAATGTGAAATTTCATTTGTTTTCGGCCTGTTTTTAGCAAAACTATGTTTGACCTTGAAAAACACACTTTTGGCTGAAACTACACTTTTCCATCAAAATTTTGCATGTCCAACACTGTGAAACACTTAAGAACATCATTTCTAGCAGTATCCTTAAAGAAAATTTGAAGTTTCATTTGTTTTTAGCCTTGTTTATGTTTGATCTTGAACGGAGTGCTTTAAAGTGATTTTCAGCGCGTGTAAGGCCAAAACATGAAAAAGTTGATTCCGGACAGCGAATTCTAATCTTTTTACAACGATTTCTTTCTAACAACTTAGAAACTTCATTTCCAATACAGAAAGTTGAAGATTTCAGCATGTCTCACTTGTTTTCAGCTTGTTTTGTGCAAAAACACGTTTGACCTTGAAAAAGTGACAATCTTTGGATAAAACACTTTCCCTTCAACATTTTCAACATCTAACACTTTGAAATACATAAGAACATAGTAAACTACAAGGAGAAATAAAAGAATGTGAAATTTCATTTGTTTTCGGCCTGTTTTTAGCAAAACTATGTTTGACCTTGAAAAACACACTTTTGGCTGAAACTACACTTTTCCATCAAAATTTTGCATGTCCAACACTGTGAAACACTTAAGAACATCATTTCTAGCAGTATCCTTAAAGAAAATTTGAAGTTTCATTTGTTTTTAGCCTTGTTTATGTTTGATCTTGAACGGAGTGCTTTAAAGTGATTTTCAGCGCGTGTAAGGCCAAAACATGAAAAAGTTGATTCCGGACAGCGAATTCTAATCTTTTTACAACGATTTCTTTCTAACAACTTAGAAACTTCATTTCCAATACAGAAAGTTGAAGATTTCAGCATGTCTCACTTGTTTTCAGCTTGTTTTGTGCAAAAACACGTTTGACCTTGAAAAAGTGACAATCTTTGGATAAAACACTTTCCCTTCAACATTTTCAACATCTAACACTTTGAAATACATAAGAACATAGTAAACTACAAGGAGAAATAAAAGAATGTGAAATTTCATTTGTTTTCGGCCTGTTTTTAGCAAAACTATGTTTGACCTTGAAAAACACACTTTTGGCTGAAACTACACTTTTCCATCAAAATTTTGCATGTCCAACACTGTGAAACACTTAAGAACATAATTTCTAGCAGTATCCTTAAAGAAAATTTGAAGTTTCATTTGTTTTTAGCCTTGTTTATGTTTGATCTTGAACGGAGTGCTTTAAAGTGATTTTCAGCGCGTGTAAGGCCAAAACATGAAAAAGTTGATTCCGGACAGCGAATTCTAATCTTTTTACAACGATTTCTTTCTAACAACTTAGAAACTTCATTTCCAATACAGAAAGTTGAAGATTTCAGCATGTCTCACTTGTTTTCAGCTTGTTTTGTGCAAAAACACGTTTGACCTTGAAAAAGTGACAATCTTTGGATAAAACACTTTCCCTTCAACATTTTCAACATCTAACACTTTGAAATACATAAGAACATAGTAAACTACAAGGAGAAATAAAAGAATGTGAAATTTCATTTGTTTTCGGCCTGTTTTTAGCAAAACTATGTTTGACCTTGAAAAACACACTTTTGGCTGAAACTACACTTTTCCATCAAAATTTTGCATGTCCAACACTGTGAAACACTTAAGAACATCATTTCTAGCAGTATCCTTAAAGAAAATTTGAAGTTTCATTTGTTTTTAGCCTTGTTTATGTTTGATCTTGAACGGAGTGCTTTAAAGTGATTTTCAGCGCGTGTAAGGCCAAAACATGAAAAAGTTGATTCCGGACAGCGAATTCTAATCTTTTTACAACGATTTCTTTCTAACAACTTAGAAACTTCATTTCCAATACAGAAAGTTGAAGATTTCAGCATGTCTCACTTGTTTTCAGCTTGTTTTGTGCAAAAACACGTTTGACCTTGAAAAAGTAACAATCTTTGGATAAAACCCTTTCCCTTCAACATTTTCAACATCTAACACTTTGAAATACATAAGAACATAGTAAACTACAAAGAGAATTAAAAGATAGTGAAATTTCATTTGTTTTCGGCCTGTTTTTAGCAAAACTATGTTTGACCTTGAAAAACACACTTTTGGCTGAAACTACACTTTTCCATCAAAATTTTGCATGTCCAACACTGTGAAACACTTAAGAACATCATTTCTAGCAGTATCCTTAAAGAAAATTTGAAGTTTCATTTGTTTTTAGCCTTTGTTTATGTTTGATCTTGAACGGAGTGCTTTAAAGTGATTTTCAGCGCGTGTAAGGCCAAAACATGAAAAAGTTGATTCCGGACAGCGAATTCTAATCTTTTTACAACGATTTCTTTCTAACAACTTAGAAACTTCATTTCCAATACAGAAAGTTGAAGATTTCAGCATGTCTCACTTGTTTTCAGCTTGTTTTGTGCAAAAACACGTTTGACCTTGAAAAAGTGACAATCTTTGGATAAAACCCTTTCCCTTCAACATTTTCAACATCTAACACTTTGAAATACATAAGAACATAGTAAACTACAAAGAGAATTAAAAGATAGTGAAATTTCATTTGTTTTCGGCCTGTTTTTAGCAAAACTATGTTTGACCTTGAAAAACACACTTTTGGCTGAAACTACACTTTTCCATCAAAATTTTGCATGTCCAACACTGTGAAACACTTAAGAACATCATTTCTAGCAGTATCCTTAAAGAAAATTTGAAGTTTCATTTGTTTTTAGCTTTGTTTATGTTTGATCTTGAACGGAGTGCTTTAAAGTGATTTTCAGCGCGTGTAAGGCCAAAACATGAAAAAGTTGATTCCGGACAGCGAATTCTAATCTTTTTACAACGATTTCTTTCTAACAACTTAGAAACTTCATTTCCAATACAGAAAGTTGAAGATTTCAGCATGTCTCACTTGTTTTCAGCTTGTTTTGTGCAAAAACACGTTTGACCTTGAAAAAGTGACAATCTTTGGATAAAACACTTTCCCTTCAACATTTTCAACATCTAACACTTTGAAATACATAAGAACATAGTAAACTACAAGGAGAAATAAAAAGAATGTGAAATTTCATTTGTTTTCGGCCTGTTTTTAGCAAAACTATGTTTGACCTTGAAAAACACACTTTTGGCTGAAACTACACTTTTCCATCAAAATTTTGCATGTCCAACACTGTGAAACACTTAAGAACATCATTTCTAGCAGTATCCTTAAAGAAAATTTGAAGTTTCATTTGTTTTTAGCCTTGTTTATGTTTGATCTTGAACGGAGTGCTTTAAAGTGATTTTCAGCGCGTGTAAGGCCAAAACATGAAAAAGTTGATTCCGGACAGCGAATTCTAATCTTTTTACAACGATTTCTTTCTAACAACTTAGAAACTTCATTTCCAATACAGAAAGTTGAAGATTTCAGCATGTCTCACTTGTTTTCAGCTTGTTTTGTGCAAAAACACGTTTGACCTTGAAAAAGTGACAATCTTTGGATAAAACACTTTCCCTTCAACATTTTCAACATCTAACACTTTGAAATACATAAGAACATAGTAAACTACAAGGAGAAATAAAAGAATGTGAAATTTCATTTGTTTTCGGCCTGTTTTTAGCAAAACTATGTTTGACCTTGAAAAACACACTTTTGGCTGAAACTACACTTTTCCATCAAAATTTTGCATGTCCAACACTGTGAAACACTTAAGAACATCATTTCTAGCAGTATCCTTAAAGAAAATTGGAAGTTTCATTTGTTTTTAGCCTTTGTTTATGTTTGATCTTGAACGGAGTGCTTTAAAGTGATTTTCAGCGCGTGTAAGGCCAAAACATGAAAAAGTTGATTCCGGACAGCGAATTCTAATCTTTTTACAACGATTTCTTTCTAACAACTTAGAAACTTCATTTCCAATACAGAAAGTTGAAGATTTCAGCATGTCTCACTTGTTTTCAGCTTGTTTTGTGCAAAAACACGTTTGACCTTGAAAAAGTGACAATCTTTGGATAAAACACTTTCCCTTCAACATTTTCAACATCTAACACTTTGAAATACATAAGAACATAGTAAACTACAAGGAGAAATTAAAAGAATGTGAAATTTCATTTGTTTTCGGCCTGTTTTTAGCAAAACTATGTTTGACCTTGAAAAACACACTTTTGGCTGAAACTACACTTTTCCATCAAAATTTTGCATGTCCAACACTGTGAAACACTTAAGAACATCATTTCTAGCAGTATCCTTAAAGAAAATTTGAAGTTTCATTTGTTTTTAGCCTTGTTTATGTTTGATCTTGAACGGAGTGCTTTAAAGTGATTTTCAGCGCGTGTAAGGCCAAAACATGAAAAAGTTGATTCCGGACAGCGAATTCTAATCTTTTTACAACGATTTCTTTCTAACAACTTAGAAACTTCATTTCCAATACAGAAAGTTGAAGATTTCAGCATGTCTCACTTGTTTTCAGCTTGTTTTGTGCAAAAACACGTTTGACCTTGAAAAAGTGACAATCTTTGGATAAAACACTTTCCCTTCAACATTTTCAACATCTAACACTTTGAAATACATAAGAACATAGTAAACTACAAGGAGAAATAAAAAGAATGTGAAATTTCATTTGTTTTCGGCCTGTTTTTAGCAAAACTATGTTTGACCTTGAAAAACACACTTTTGGCTGAAACTACACTTTTCCATCAAAATTTTGCATGTCCAACACTGTGAAACACTTAAGAACATCATTTCTAGCAGTATCCTTAAAGAAAATTTGAAGTTTCATTTGTTTTTAGCCTTGTTTATGTTTGATCTTGAACGGAGTGCTTTAAAGTGATTTTCAGCGCGTGTAAGGCCAAAACATGAAAAAGTTGATTCCGGACAGCGAATTCTAATCTTTTTACAACGTTCTCTTTCTAACAACTTAGAAACTTCATTTCCAATACAGAAAGTTGAAGATTTCAGCATGTCTCACTTGTTTTCAGCTTGTTTTGTGCAAAAACACGTTTGACCTTGAAAAAGTGACAATCTTTGGATAAAACACTTTCCCTTCAACATTTTCAACATCTAACACTTTGAAATACATAAGAACATAGTAAACTACAAGGAGAAATAAAAAGAATGTGAAATTTCATTTGTTTTCGGCCTGTTTTTAGCAAAACTATGTTTGACCTTGAAAAACACACTTTTGGCTGAAACTACACTTTTCCATCAAAATTTTGCATGTCCAACACTGTGAAACACTTAAGAACATCATTTCTAGCAGTATCCTTAAAGAAAATTTGAAGTTTCATTTGTTTTTAGCCTTGTTTATGTTTGATCTTGAACGGAGTGCTTTAAAGTGATTTTCAGCGCGTGTAAGGCCAAAACATGAAAAAGTTGATTCCGGACAGCGAATTCTAATCTTTTTACAACGATTTCTTTCTAACAACTTAGAAACTTCATTTCCAATACAGAAAGTTGAAGATTTCAGCATGTCTCACTTGTTTTCAGCTTGTTTTGTGCAAAAACACGTTTGACCTTGAAAAAGTGACAATCTTTGGATAAAACACTTTCCCTTCAACATTTTCAACATCTAACACTTTGAAATACATAAGAACATAGTAAACTACAAGGAGAAATAAAAGAATGTGAAATTTCATTTGTTTTCGGCCTGTTTTTAGCAAAACTATGTTTGACCTTGAAAAACACACTTTTGGCTGAAACTACACTTTTCCATCAAAATTTTGCATGTCCAACACTGTGAAACACTTAAGAACATCATTTCTAGCAGTATCCTTAAAGAAAATTTGAAGTTTCATTTGTTTTTAGCCTTGTTTATGTTTGATCTTGAACGGAGTGCTTTAAAGTGATTTTCAGCGCGTGTAAGGCCAAAACATGAAAAAGTTGATTCCGGACAGCGAATTCTAATCTTTTTACAACGATTTCTTTCTAACAACTTAGAAACTTCATTTCCAATACAGAAAGTTGAAGATTTCAGCATGTCTCACTTGTTTTCAGCTTGTTTTGTGCAAAAACACGTTTGACCTTGAAAAAGTGACAATCTTTGGATAAAACACTTTCCCTTCAACATTTTCAACATCTAACACTTTGAAATACATAAGAACATAGTAAACTACAAAGAGAAATAAAAGAATGTGAAATTTCATTTGTTTTCGGCCTGTTTTTAGCAAAACTATGTTTGACCTTGAAAAACACACTTTTGGCTGAAACTACACTTTTCCATCAAAATTTTGCATGTCCAACACTGTGAAACACTTAAGAACATCATTTCTAGCAGTATCCTTAAAGAAAATTTGAAGTTTCATTTGTTTTTAGCCTTGTTTATGTTTGATCTTGAACGGAGTGCTTTAAAGTGATTTTCAGCGCGTGTAAGGCCAAAACATGAAAAAGTTGATTCCGGACAGCGAATTCTAATCTTTTTACAACGTTCTCTTTCTTACAACTTAGAAACTTCATTTCCAATACAGAAAGTTGAAGATTTCAGCATGTCTCACTTGTTTTCAGCTTGTTTTGTGCAAAAACACGTTTGACCTTGAAAAAGTGACAATCTTTGGATAAAACACTTTCCCTTCAACATTTTCAACATCTAACACTTTGAAATACATAAGAACATAGTAAACTACAAGGAGAAATAAAAAGAATGTGAAATTTCATTTGTTTTCGGCCTGTTTTTAGCAAAACTATGTTTGACCTTGAAAAACACACTTTTGGCTGAAACTACACTTTTCCATCAAAATTTTGCATGTCCAACACTGTGAAACACTTAAGAACATCATTTCTAGCAGTATCCTTAAAGAAAATTTGAAGTTTCATTTGTTTTTAGCCTTGTTTATGTTTGATCTTGAACGGAGTGCTTTAAAGTGATTTTCAGCGCGTGTAAGGCCAAAACATGAAAAAGTTGATTCCGGACAGCGAATTCTAATCTTTTTACAACGATTTCTTTCTAACAACTTAGAAACTTCATTTCCAATACAGAAAGTTGAAGATTTCAGCATGTCTCACTTGTTTTCAGCTTGTTTTGTGCAAAAACACGTTTGACCTTGAAAAAGTGACAATCTTTGGATAAAACACTTTCCCTTCAACATTTTCAACATCTAACACTTTGAAATACATAAGAACATAGTAAACTACAAAGAGAAATAAAAAGAATGTGAAATTTCATTTGTTTTCGGCCTGTTTTTAGCAAAACTATGTTTGACCTTGAAAAACACACTTTTGGCTGAAACTACACTTTTCCATCAAAATTTTGCATGTCCAACACTGTGAAACACTTAAGAACATCATTTCTAGCAGTATCCTTAAAGAAAATTTGAAGTTTCATTTGTTTTTAGCTTTGTTTATGTTTGATCTTGAACGGAGTGCTTTAAAGTGATTTTCAGCGCGTGTAAGGCCAAAACATGAAAAAGTTGATTCCGGACAGCGAATTCTAATCTTTTTACAACGATTTCTTTCTAACAACTTAGAAACTTCATTTCCAATACAGAAAGTTGAAGATTTCAGCATGTCTCACTTGTTTTCAGCTTGTTTTGTGCAAAAACACGTTTGACCTTGAAAAAGTGACAATCTTTGGATAAAACACTTTCCCTTCAACATTTTCAACATCTAACACTTTGAAATACATAAGAACATAGTAAACTACAAAGAGAATTAAAAGAATGTGAAATTTCATTTGTTTTCGGCCTGTTTTTAGCAAAACTATGTTTGACCTTGAAAAACACACTTTTGGCTGAAACTACACTTTTCCATCAAAATTTTGCATGTCCAACACTGTGAAACACTTAAGAACATCATTTCTAGCAGTATCCTTAAAGAAAATTTGAAGTTTCATTTGTTTTTAGCCTTGTTTATGTTTGATCTTGAACGGAGTGCTTTAAAGTGATTTTCAGCGCGTGTAAGGCCAAAACATGAAAAAGTTGATTCCGGACAGCGAATTCTAATCTTTTTACAACGATTTCTTTCTAACAACTTAGAAACTTCATTTCCAATACAGAAAGTTGAAGATTTCAGCATGTCTCACTTGTTTTCAGCTTGTTTTGTGCAAAAACACGTTTGACCTTGAAAAAGTGACAATCTTTGGATAAAACACTTTCCCTTCAACATTTTCAACATCTAACACTTTGAAATACATAAGAACATAGTAAACTACAAGGAGAAACAAAAGAATGTGAAATTTCATTTGTTTTCGGCCTGTTTTTAGCAAAACTATGTTTGACCTTGAAAAACACACTTTTGGCTGAAACTACACTTTTCCATCAAAATTTTGCATGTCCAACACTGTGAAACACTTAAGAACATCATTTCTAGCAGTATCCTTAAAGAAAATTTGAAGTTTCATTTGTTTTTAGCCTTTGTTTATGTTTGATCTTGAACGGAGTGCTTTAAAGTGATTTTCAGCGCGTGTAAGGCCAAAACATGAAAAAGTTGATTCCGGACAGCGAATTCTAATCTTTTTACAACGATTTCTTTCTAACAACTTAGAAACTTCATTTCCAATACAGAAAGTTGAAGATTTCAGCATGTCTCACTTGTTTTCAGCTTGTTTTGTGCAAAAACACGTTTGACCTTGAAAAAGTGACAATCTTTGGATAAAACACTTTCCCTTCAACATTTTCAACATCTAACACTTTGAAATACATAAGAACATAGTAAACTACAAAGAGAAATAAAAGATAGTGAAATTTCATTTGTTTTCGGCCTGTTTTTAGCAAAACTATGTTTGACCTTGAAAAACACACTTTTGGCTGAAACTACACTTTTCCATCAAAATTTTGCATGTCCAACACTGTGAAACACTTAAGAACATCATTTCTAGCAGTATCCTTAAAGAAAATTTGAAGTTTCATTTGTTTTTAGCCTATGTTTATGTTTGATCTTGAACGGAGTGCTTTAAAGTGATTTTCAGCGCGTGTAAGGCCAAAACATGAAAAAGTTGATTCCGGACAGCGAATTCTAATCTTTTTACAACGATTTCTTTCTAACAACTTAGAAACTTCATTTCCAATACAGAAAGTTGAAGATTTCAGCATGTCTCACTTGTTTTCAGCTTGTTTTGTGCAAAAACACGTTTGACCTTGAAAAAGTGACAATCTTTGGATAAAACACTTTCCCTTCAACATTTTCAACATCTAACACTTTGAAATACATAAGAACATAGTAAACTACAAGGAGAAACAGAAAGAATGTGAAATTTCATTTGTTTTCGGCCTGTTTTTAGCAAAACTATGTTTGACCTTGAAAAACACACTTTTGGCTGAAACTACACTTTTCCATCAAAATTTTGCATGTCCAACACTGTGAAACACTTAAGAACATCATTTCTAGCAGTATCCTTAAAGAAAATTTGAAGTTTCATTTGTTTTTAGCTTTGTTTATGTTTGATCTTGAACGGAGTGCTTTAAAGTGATTTTCAGCGCGTGTAAGGCCAAAACATGAAAAAGTTGATTCCGGACAGCGAATTCTAATCTTTTTACAACGATTTCTTTCTAACAACTTAGAAACTTCATTTCCAATACAGAAAGTTGAAGATTTCAGCATGTCTCACTTGTTTTCAGCTTGTTTTGTGCAAAAACACGTTTGACCTTGAAAAAGTGACAATCTTTGGATAAAACACTTTCCCTTCAACATTTTCAACATCTAACACTTTGAAATACATAAGAACATAGTAAACTACAAAGAGAAATAAAAGAATGTGAAATTTCATTTGTTTTCGGCCTGTTTTTAGCAAAACTATGTTTGACCTTGAAAAACACACTTTTGGCTGAAACTACACTTTTCCATCAAAATTTTGCATGTCCAACACTGTGAAACACTTAAGAACATCATTTCTAGCAGTATCCTTAAAGAAAATTTGAAGTTTCATTTGTTTTTAGCCTTTGTTTATGTTTGATCTTGAACGGAGTGCTTTAAAGTGATTTTCAGCGCGTGTAAGGCCAAAACATGAAAAAGTTGATTCCGGACAGCGAATTCTAATCTTTTTACAACGATTTCTTTCTAACAACTTAGAAACTTCATTTCCAATACAGAAAGTTGAAGATTTCAGCATGTCTCACTTGTTTTCAGCTTGTTTTGTGCAAAAACACGTTTGACCTTGAAAAAGTGACAATCTTTGGATAAAACACTTTCCCTTCAACATTTTCAACATCTAACACTTTGAAATACATAAGAACATAGTAAACTACAAGGAGAAATAAAAGATAGTGAAATTTCATTTGTTTTCGGCCTGTTTTTAGCAAAACTATGTTTGACCTTGAAAAACACACTTTTGGCTGAAACTACACTTTTCCATCAAAATTTTGCATGTCCAACACTGTGAAACACTTAAGAACATCATTTCTAGCAGTATCCTTAAAGAAAATTTGAAGTTTCATTTGTTTTTAGCCTTGTTTATGTTTGATCTTGAACGGAGTGCTTTAAAGTGATTTTCAGCGCGTGTAAGGCCAAAACATGAAAAAGTTGATTCCGGACAGCGAATTCTAATCTTTTTACAACGATTTCTTTCTAACAACTTAGAAACTTCATTTCCAATACAGAAAGTTGAAGATTTCAGCATGTCTCACTTGTTTTCAGCTTGTTTTGTGCAAAAACACGTTTGACCTTGAAAAAGTGACAATCTTTGGATAAAACACTTTCCCTTCAACATTTTCAACATCTAACACTTTGAAATACATAAGAACATAGTAAACTACAAGGAGAAATAAAAGAATGTGAAATTTCATTTGTTTTCGGCCTGTTTTTAGCAAAACTATGTTTGACCTTGAAAAACACACTTTTGGCTGAAACTACACTTTTCCATCAAAATTTTGCATGTCCAACACTGTGAAACACTTAAGAACATCATTTCTAGCAGTATCCTTAAAGAAAATTTGAAGTTTCATTTGTTTTTAGCCTTGTTTATGTTTGATCTTGAACGGAGTGCTTTAAAGTGATTTTCAGCGCGTGTAAGGCCAAAACATGAAAAAGTTGATTCCGGACAGCGAATTCTAATCTTTTTACAACGATTTCTTTCTAACAACTTAGAAACTTCATTTCCAATACAGAAAGTTGAAGATTTCAGCATGTCTCACTTGTTTTCAGCTTGTTTTGTGCAAAAACACGTTTGACCTTGAAAAAGTGACAATCTTTGGATAAAACACTTTCCCTTCAACATTTTCAACATCTAACACTTTGAAATACATAAGAACATAGTAAACTACAAAGAGAAATAAAAGAAAGTGAAATTTCATTTGTTTTCGGCCTGTTTTTAGCAAAACTATGTTTGACCTTGAAAAACACACTTTTGGCTGAAACTACACTTTTCCATCAAAATTTTGCATGTCCAACACTGTGAAACACTTAAGAACATCATTTCTAGCAGTATCCTTAAAGAAAATTTGAAGTTTCATTTGTTTTTAGCCTTTGTTTATGTTTGATCTTGAACGGAGTGCTTTAAAGTGATTTTCAGCGCGTGTAAGGCCAAAACATGAAAAAGTTGATTCCGGACAGCGAATTCTAATCTTTTTACAACGATTTCTTTCTAACAACTTAGAAACTTCATTTCCAATACAGAAAGTTGAAGATTTCAGCATGTCTCACTTGTTTTCAGCTTGTTTTGTGCAAAAACACGTTTGACCTTGAAAAAGTGACAATCTTTGGATAAAACACTTTCCCTTCAACATTTTCAACATCTAACACTTTGAAATACATAAGAACATAGTAAACTACAAGGAGAAATAAAAAGAATGTGAAATTTCATTTGTTTTCGGCCTGTTTTTAGCAAAACTATGTTTGACCTTGAAAAACACACTTTTGGCTGAAACTACACTTTTCCATCAAAATTTTGCATGTCCAACACTGTGAAACACTTAAGAACATCATTTCTAGCAGTATCCTTAAAGAAAATTTGAAGTTTCATTTGTTTTTAGCCTTTGTTTATGTTTGATCTTGAACGGAGTGCTTTAAAGTGATTTTCAGCGCGTGTAAGGCCAAAACATGAAAAAGTTGATTCCGGACAGCGAATTCTAATCTTTTTACAACGATTTCTTTCTAACAACTTAGAAACTTCAATTCCAATACAGAAAGTTGAAGATTTCAGCATGTCTCACTTGTTTTCAGCTTGTTTTGTGCAAAAACACGTTTGACCTTGAAAAAGTGACAATCTTTGGATAAAACACTTTCCCTTCAACATTTTCAACATCTAACACTTTGAAATACATAAGAACATAGTAAACTACAAGGAGAAATAAAAGAATGTGAAATTTCATTTGTTTTCGGCCTGTTTTTAGCAAAACTATGTTTGACCTTGAAAAACACACTTTTGGCTGAAACTACACTTTTCCATCAAAATTTTGCATGTCCAACACTGTGAAACACTTAAGAACATCATTTCTAGCAGTATCCTTAAAGAAAATTTGAAGTTTCATTTGTTTTTAGCCTTGTTTATGTTTGATCTTGAACGGAGTGCTTTAAAGTGATTTTCAGCGCGTGTAAGGCCAAAACATGAAAAAGTTGATTCCGGACAGCGAATTCTAATCTTTTTACAACGATTTCTTTCTAACAACTTAGAAACTTCATTTCCAATACAGAAAGTTGAAGATTTCAGCATGTCTCACTTGTTTTCAGCTTGTTTTGTGCAAAAACACGTTTGACCTTGAAAAAGTGACAATCTTTGGATAAAACACTTTCCCTTCAACATTTTCAACATCTAACACTTTGAAATACATAAGAACATAGTAAACTACAAAGAGAAATAAAAAGAATGTGAAATTTCATTTGTTTTCGGCCTGTTTTTAGCAAAACTATGTTTGACCTTGAAAAACACACTTTTGGCTGAAACTACACTTTTCCATCAAAATTTTGCATGTCCAACACTGTGAAACACTTAAGAACATCATTTCTAGCAGTATCCTTAAAGAAAATTTGAAGTTTCATTTGTTTTTAGCTTTGTTTATGTTTGATCTTGAACGGAGTGCTTTAAAGTGATTTTCAGCGCGTGTAAGGCCAAAACATGAAAAAGTTGATTCCGGACAGCGAATTCTAATCTTTTTACAACGTTCTCTTTCTTACAACTTAGAAACTTCATTTCCAATACAGAAAGTTGAAGATTTCAGCATGTCTCACTTGTTTTCAGCTTGTTTTGTGCAAAAACACGTTTGACCTTGAAAAAGTGACAATCTTTGGATAAAACACTTTCCCTTCAACATTTTCAACATCTAACACTTTGAAATACATAAGAACATAGTAAACTACAAGGAGAAATAAAAGAATGTGAAATTTCATTTGTTTTCGGCCTGTTTTTAGCAAAACTATGTTTGACCTTGAAAAACACACTTTTGGCTGAAACTACACTTTTCCATCAAAATTTTGCATGTCCAACACTGTGAAACACTTAAGAACATCATTTCTAGCAGTATCCTTAAAGAAAATTTGAAGTTTCATTTGTTTTTAGCCTTGTTTATGTTTGATCTTGAACGGAGTGCTTTAAAGTGATTTTCAGCGCGTGTAAGGCCAAAACATGAAAAAGTTGATTCCGGACAGCGAATTCTAATCTTTTTACAACGATTTCTTTCTAACAACTTAGAAACTTCATTTCCAATACAGAAAGTTGAAGATTTCAGCATGTCTCACTTGTTTTCAGCTTGTTTTGTGCAAAAACACGTTTGACCTTGAAAAAGTGACAATCTTTGGATAAAACACTTTCCCTTCAACATTTTCAACATCTAACACTTTGAAATACATAAGAACATAGTAAACTACAAGGAGAAATAAAAAGAATGTGAAATTTCATTTGTTTTCGGCCTGTTTTTAGCAAAACTATGTTTGACCTTGAAAAACACACTTTTGGCTGAAACTACACTTTTCCATCAAAATTTTGCATGTCCAACACTGTGAAACACTTAAGAACATCATTTCTAGCAGTATCCTTAAAGAAAATTTGAAGTTTCATTTGTTTTTAGCCTTGTTTATGTTTGATCTTGAACGGAGTGCTTTAAAGTGATTTTCAGCGCGTGTAAGGCCAAAACATGAAAAAGTTGATTCCGGACAGCGAATTCTAATCTTTTTACAACGATTTCTTTCTAACAACTTAGAAACTTCAATTCCAATACAGAAAGTTGAAGATTTCAGCATGTGTCACTTGTTTTCAGCTTGTTTTGTGCAAAAACACGTTTGACCTTGAAAAAGTGACAATCTTTGGATAAAACACTTTCCCTTCAACATTTTCAACATCTAACACTTTGAAATACATAAGAACATAGTAAACTACAAGGAGAAATAAAAAGAATGTGAAATTTCATTTGTTTTCGGCCTGTTTTTAGCAAAACTATGTTTGACCTTGAAAAACACACTTTTGGCTGAAACTACACTTTTCCATCAAAATTTTGCATGTCCAACACTGTGAAACACTTAAGAACATCATTTCTAGCAGTATCCTTAAAGAAAATTTGAAGTTTCATTTGTTTTTAGCCTTTGTTTATGTTTGATCTTGAACGGAGTGCTTTAAAGTGATTTTCAGCGCGTGTAAGGCCAAAACATGAAAAAGTTGATTCCGGACAGCGAATTCTAATCTTTTTACAACGATTTCTTTCTAACAACTTAGAAACTTCATTTCCAATACAGAAAGTTGAAGATTTCAGCATGTCTCACTTGTTTTCAGCTTGTTTTGTGCAAAAACACGTTTGACCTTGAAAAAGTGACAATCTTTGGATAAAACACTTTCCCTTCAACATTTTCAACATCTAACACTTTGAAATACATAAGAACATAGTAAACTACAAGGAGAAATAAAAGAATGTGAAATTTCATTTGTTTTCGGCCTGTTTTTAGCAAAACTATGTTTGACCTTGAAAAACACACTTTTGGCTGAAACTACACTTTTCCATCAAAATTTTGCATGTCCAACACTGTGAAACACTTAAGAACATCATTTCTAGCAGTATCCTTAAAGAAAATTTGAAGTTTCATTTGTTTTTAGCCTTGTTTATGTTTGATCTTGAACGGAGTGCTTTAAAGTGATTTTCAGCGCGTGTAAGGCCAAAACATGAAAAAGTTGATTCCGGACAGCGAATTCTAATCTTTTTACAACGATTTCTTTCTAACAACTTAGAAACTTCATTTCCAATACAGAAAGTTGAAGATTTCAGCATGTCTCACTTGTTTTCAGCTTGTTTTGTGCAAAAACACGTTTGACCTTGAAAAAGTGACAATCTTTGGATAAAACACTTTCCCTTCAACATTTTCAACATCTAACACTTTGAAATACATAAGAACATAGTAAACTACAAGGAGAAATAAAAAGAATGTGAAATTTCATTTGTTTTCGGCCTGTTTTTAGCAAAACTATGTTTGACCTTGAAAAACACACTTTTGGCTGAAACTACACTTTTCCATCAAAATTTTGCATGTCCAACACTGTGAAACACTTAAGAACATCATTTCTAGCAGTATCCTTAAAGAAAATTTGAAGTTTCATTTGTTTTTAGCCTTGTTTATGTTTGATCTTGAACGGAGTGCTTTAAAGTGATTTTCAGCGCGTGTAAGGCCAAAACATGAAAAAGTTGATTCCGGACAGCGAATTCTAATCTTTTTACAACGATTTCTTTCTAACAACTTAGAAACTTCATTTCCAATACAGAAAGTTGAAGATTTCAGCATGTCTCACTTGTTTTCAGCTTGTTTTGTGCAAAAACACGTTTGACCTTGAAAAAGTGACAATCTTTGGATAAAACACTTTCCCTTCAACATTTTCAACATCTAACACTTTGAAATACATAAGAACATAGTAAACTACAAGGAGAAATAAAAAGAATGTGAAATTTCATTTGTTTTCGGCCTGTTTTTAGCAAAACTATGTTTGACCTTGAAAAACACACTTTTGGCTGAAACTACACTTTTCCATCAAAATTTTGCATGTCCAACACTGTGAAACACTTAAGAACATCATTTCTAGCAGTATCCTTAAAGAAAATTTGAAGTTTCATTTGTTTTTAGCCTTGTTTATGTTTGATCTTGAACGGAGTGCTTTAAAGTGATTTTCAGCGCGTGTAAGGCCAAAACATGAAAAAGTTGATTCCGGACAGCGAATTCTAATCTTTTTACAACGATTTCTTTCTAACAACTTAGAAACTTCATTTCCAATACAGAAAGTTGAAGATTTCAGCATGTCTCACTTGTTTTCAGCTTGTTTTGTGCAAAAACACGTTTGACCTTGAAAAAGTGACAATCTTTGGATAAAACACTTTCCCTTCAACATTTTCAACATCTAACACTTTGAAATACATAAGAACATAGTAAACTACAAGGAGAAATAAAAGAATGTGAAATTTCATTTGTTTTCGGCCTGTTTTTAGCAAAACTATGTTTGACCTTGAAAAACACACTTTTGGCTGAAACTACACTTTTCCATCAAAATTTTGCATGTCCAACACTGTGAAACACTTAAGAACATCATTTCTAGCAGTATCCTTAAAGAAAATTTGAAGTTTCATTTGTTTTTAGCCTTGTTTATGTTTGATCTTGAACGGAGTGCTTTAAAGTGATTTTCAGCGCGTGTAAGGCCAAAACATGAAAAAGTTGATTCCGGACAGCGAATTCTAATCTTTTTACAACGATTTCTTTCTAACAACTTAGAAACTTCATTTCCAATACAGAAAGTTGAAGATTTCAGCATGTCTCACTTGTTTTCAGCTTGTTTTGTGCAAAAACACGTTTGACCTTGAAAAAGTGACAATCTTTGGATAAAACACTTTCCCTTCAACATTTTCAACATCTAACACTTTGAAATACATAAGAACATAGTAAACTACAAGGAGAAATAAAAGAATGTGAAATTTCATTTGTTTTCGGCCTGTTTTTAGCAAAACTATGTTTGACCTTGAAAAACACACTTTTGGCTGAAACTACACTTTTCCATCAAAATTTTGCATGTCCAACACTGTGAAACACTTAAGAACATCATTTCTAGCAGTATCCTTAAAGAAAATTTGAAGTTTCATTTGTTTTTAGCCTTGTTTATGTTTGATCTTGAACGGAGTGCTTTAAAGTGATTTTCAGCGCGTGTAAGGCCAAAACATGAAAAAGTTGATTCCGGACAGCGAATTCTAATCTTTTTACAACGATTTCTTTCTAACAACTTAGAAACTTCATTTCCAATACAGAAAGTTGAAGATTTCAGCATGTCTCACTTGTTTTCAGCTTGTTTTGTGCAAAAACACGTTTGACCTTGAAAAAGTGACAATCTTTGGATAAAACACTTTCCCTTCAACATTTTCAACATCTAACACTTTGAAATACATAAGAACATAGTAAACTACAAGGAGAAATAAAAGAATGTGAAATTTCATTTGTTTTCGGCCTGTTTTTAGCAAAACTATGTTTGACCTTGAAAAACACACTTTTGGCTGAAACTACACTTTTCCATCAAAATTTTGCATGTCCAACACTGTGAAACACTTAAGAACATCATTTCTAGCAGTATCCTTAAAGAAAATTTGAAGTTTCATTTGTTTTTAGCCTTGTTTATGTTTGATCTTGAACGGAGTGCTTTAAAGTGATTTTCAGCGCGTGTAAGGCCAAAACATGAAAAAGTTGATTCCGGACAGCGAATTCTAATCTTTTTACAACGATTTCTTTCTAACAACTTAGAAACTTCATTTCCAATACAGAAAGTTGAAGATTTCAGCATGTCTCACTTGTTTTCAGCTTGTTTTGTGCAAAAACACGTTTGACCTTGAAAAAGTGACAATCTTTGGATAAAACACTTTCCCTTCAACATTTTCAACATCTAACACTTTGAAATACATAAGAACATAGTAAACTACAAGGAGAAATAAAAGAATGTGAAATTTCATTTGTTTTCGGCCTGTTTTTAGCAAAACTATGTTTGACCTTGAAAAACACACTTTTGGCTGAAACTACACTTTTCCATCAAAATTTTGCATGTCCAACACTGTGAAACACTTAAGAACATCATTTCTAGCAGTATCCTTAAAGAAAATTTGAAGTTTCATTTGTTTTTAGCCTTGTTTATGTTTGATCTTGAACGGAGTGCTTTAAAGTGATTTTCAGCGCGTGTAAGGCCAAAACATGAAAAAGTTGATTCCGGACAGCGAATTCTAATCTTTTTACAACGATTTCTTTCTAACAACTTAGAAACTTCATTTCCAATACAGAAAGTTGAAGATTTCAGCATGTCTCACTTGTTTTCAGCTTGTTTTGTGCAAAAACACGTTTGACCTTGAAAAAGTGACAATCTTTGGATAAAACACTTTCCCTTCAACATTTTCAACATCTAACACTTTGAAATACATAAGAACATAGTAAACTACAAGAGAAATAAAAAGAATGTGAAATTTCATTTGTTTTCGGCCTGTTTTTAGCAAAACTATGTTTGACCTTGAAAAACACACTTTTGGCTGAAACTACACTTTTCCATCAAAATTTTGCATGTCCAACACTGTGAAACACTTAAGAACATCATTTCTAGCAGTATCCTTAAGAAAATGTGAAGTTTCAT
>NW_021630027.1:0-27149 GCF_900700375.1 Denticeps clupeoides | reverse complement strand
TGTTTTTTAAATCAGTTTGTCAGTTATTTCCCTTTTTCACTTCTGACTTTTTTTTTTTTAAATTTGTCATTTTTTTCCACTTATTCACCTAAGTTGGAATTGTAAAATGCTCTAAAATCTACAAAGTCGAAGAAAAACATGTCAGTTTTGTCAGTTTTTCCACTTTTTTTACTTCTGACTTTTGTTGTTTTTAAATCAGTTTTGTCAGTTATTTCCCTTTTTACTTCTGACTTTTTTTTTTTTAACTTTGTCATTTTTTCCACTTATTCACCTAGGTTGGAATTGTAAAATGCTCTAAAATCTACAAAGTCGAAAAAAATAACAAAAGTCCGAAGTAAAAAGGTTAAAAAAATGACAAAAAATGACAAAAGTCAGAAGAGAAAAAGTGAAAAAAAATGACAAAGTAAAAAAAAAACATGTCAGTTTTGCCAGTTTTTCCACTTTTTTGCTTCTGACTTTTGTTGTTTTTTAAATCAGTTTTATCAGTTATTTCCCTTTTTCACTTCTGACTTTTGTTTTTTTTAACTTTGTCATTTTTTCCACTTATTCAACTTAGTTGGAATTGTAAAATGCTCAAAAATCTACAAAGTCGAAAAAAAAAAAAAAAAAGTCCGAAGTAAAAAGGTTAAAAAATGACAAAAAATGACAAAAGTCAGAAGAGAAAAAGTGAGAAATATGACAAAGTCGAAAAAAAACATGTCAGTTTTGTCAGTTTTTCCACTTTTTTTACTTCTAACTTTTGTTGTTTTTAAATCAGTTTTGTCAGTTATTTCCCTTTTTCACTTCTGACTTATTTTTTTTTTAACATTGTCATTTTTTCCACTTATTCAACTAAGTTGGAATTGTTAAATGCTCAAAATCTACAAAGTCGAAAAAAAAACAAAAGTCCGAAGTAAAAAGGAAAAGAAAAAGACAAAAAATGACAAAAGTCAGAAGCGAAAAAGTAAAAAAAATGACAAAGTCGAAAAAAAAACATGTCAGTTTTGTCAGTTTTTCCACTTCTTTTACTTCTGACTTTTGTTGTTTTTAAATCAGTTTTGTCAGTTATTTCCCTTTTTTCCTTCTGATTTTTTTTTTTTTAACTTTGTCATTTTTTCCACTTATTCACCTAAGTTGGAATTGTAAAATGCTCTAAAATCTACAAAGTCGAAAAAAATAACAAAAGTCTTGTCAGTTTTTCCACTTCTTTTACTTCTGACTTTGTTGTTTTTTAAATCAGTTTTGTCAGTTATTTCCCTTTTTTACTTCTGATTTTTTTTTCTTAACTTTGTCATTTTTTCCACTTATTCACCTAAGTTGGAATTGTAAAATGCTCTAAAATCTACAAAGTCGAAAAAAATAACAAAAGTCTGAAGTAAAAAGGTTAAAAAAAAATGACAAAAAAGGACAAAAGTCAGAAGAGAAAAAGTGAAAAAAATGACAAAGTAAAAAAAAAACATGTCAGTTTTGCCAGTTTTTCCACTTTTTTGCTTCTGACTTTTGTTGTTTTTTAAATCAGTTTTATCAGTTATTTCCCTTTTTCACTTCTGACTTTTGTTTTTTTAACTTTGTCATTTTTTCCACTTATTCAACTAAGTTCGAATTGTAAAAAGTTCAAAAATCTACAATGTCGAAAAAAAAAATAATATTTCTGAAGTAAAAAGGTTAAAAAAATGACAAAACATGACAAAAGTCAGAAGAGAAAAAGTGAGAAAAATGACAAAGTAAAAAAAAACATGTCAGTTTTGTCAGTTTTTCCACTTTTTTTACTTCTGACTTTTGTTGTTTTTAAATCAGTTTTGTCAGTTTTTCCACTTTTTTTACTTCTGACTTTTGTTGTTTTTAAATCAGTTTTGTCAGTTATTTCCCTTTTTCACTCCTGACTTTTGTTTTTTTTAACTTTGTCATTTTTTCCACTTATTCAACTAAGTTGGAATTGTAAAATGCTCAAAAATCTACAAAAACGAAAAAAAAACAAAGGTCCGAAGTAAAAAGGAAAAAAAAATGACAAAAAATGACAAAAGTCAGAAGAGAAAAAGTGAAAAAAATGACAAAGTAAAAAAAAAACATGTCAGTTTTGCCAGTTTTTCCACTTTTTTACTTCTGACTTTTGTTGTTTTTTAAATCAGTTTTATCAGTTATTTCCCTTTTTCACTTCTGACTTTTGTTTTTTTTTACTTTGTCATTTTTTCCACTTATTCAACTTAGTTGGAATTGTAAAATGTTTAAAAATCTACAAAGTCGAAAAAAAAAAAAACAAAAGTCCGAAGTAAAAAGGTTAAAAAATGACAAAAAATGTCAAAAGTCAGAAGAGAAAAAGTGAGAAATATGACAAATTCGAAAAAAAAACATGTCAGTTTTGTCAGTTTTTCCACTTTTTTTACTTCTAACTTTTGTTGTTTTTTAAAACAGTTTTGTCAGTTATTTCCCTTTTTCACTTCTGACTTTAGTTTTTTTTTTAACTTTGTCATTTTTTCCACTTATTAACCTAAGTTGGAATTGTAAAATGCTCTAAAATCTACAAAGTCGAAAAAAATAACAAAAGTCCGAAGTAAAAAGGTTAAAAAAATGACAAAAACTGACAAAAGTCAGAAGAGAAAAAGTGAGAAAAATGACAAAGTAAAAAAAAAACATGTCAGTTTTGTCAGTTTTTCCACTTTTTTAACTTTTGTTGTTTTTTAAATCAGTTTTGTCAGTTATTTCCCTTTTTCATTTCTGACTTTTGTTTTTTTTAACTTGTCATTTTTTCCACTTATTCAACTAAGTTGGAATTGTAAAATGCTCAAAAATCTACAAAAAAAAAAAAAAAAAAAAAAAGTCCGAAGTAAAAAGGAAAAAAAAATGACAAAAAATGACAAAAGTCAGAAGAGAAAAAGTGAGAAAAATGACAAAGTCGAAAAAAAACATGTCAGTTTTGTCAGTTTTTCCACGTTTTTACTTCTGATTCTTGTTGTTTTTTAAATCAGTTTTGTCAGTTACCTTTTTCACTTCTGACTTTTTTTTTTATCTTTGTCATTTTTTCCACCTTTTTCACTTCTGACTTTTTTTTTTATCTTTGTCATTTTTTCCACTTATTCAACTAAGTTGGAATTGTAAAATGCTCAAAAATCTACAAGTCGAAAAAAAAAACAAAAGTCCGAAGTAAAAAGGTTAAAAAAATGAAAAAAAATGACAAAAGTCAGAAGAGAAAAAGTGAAAAAAATGACAAAGTCGAAAAAAAACATGTCAGTTTTGTCAGTTTTTCCACTTTTTTTACTTCTGACTTTTGTTGTTTTTTAAATCAGTTTTGTCAGTTATTTCCCTTTTTTACTTCTTTTTTTTTTTTTTTAACTTTGTCATTTTTTCCACTTATTCACCTAAGTTGGAATTGTAAAATGCTCTAAAATCTACAAAGTCGAAAAAAAAACATGTCAGTCTTGTCAGTTTTTCCACTTTTTTTACTTCTGACTTTTGTTGTTTTTTAAATCAGTTTTGTCAGTTATTTCCCTTTTTTACTTCTGACTTTTTTTTTTTTAACTTTGTCATTTTTTTCCACTTATTCACCTAAGTTGGAATTGTAAAATGCTCTAAAATCTACAAAGTCAAAAAAAATAACAAAAGTCCGAAGTAAAAAGGTTAAAAAAAAATGACAAAAAATGACAAAAGTCAGAAGCGAAAAAGTGAAAAAAATGACAAAGTCGAAAATAAACATGTCAGATTTGTCAGTTTTTCCACTTTTTTACTTCTGACTTTTGTTGTTTTTTAAATCAGTTTTGTCAGTTATTTCCTTTTTAACTTCCGACTTTTGTTTTTTTTTAACTTTGTCATTTTTTCCACTTATTCAACTAAGATGGAATTGTAAAAAGCTAAAAAATCTACAAAGTCGAAAAAAAAAAAAATTCTGAAGTAAAAAGTTAAAAAAATGACAAAACATGACAAAAGTCAGAAGAGAAAAAGTGAGAAAAATGACAAAGTAAAAAAAAAACATGTCAGTTTTGTCAGTTTTTCCACTTTTTTTAACTTCTGACTTTTGTTGTTTTTTAAATCAGTTTTGTCAGTTATTTCCCTTTTTCACTTCTGACTTTTGTTTTTTTTTAACATTGTCATTTTTTCCACTTATTCAACTAAGTTGGAATTGTAAAATGCTCAAAAATCTACAAAAGCGAAAAAAAAAACAAGTCCGAAGTAAAAAGGTAAAAAAAAATGACAAAAAATGACAAAAGTCAGAAGAGAAAAAGTGAGAAAAATGACAAAGTCGAAAAAAAAACATGTCACTTTTGTCAGTTTTTCCACGTTTTTTACTTCTGATTCTTGTTGTTTTTTAAATCAGTTTTGTCAGTTATTTCCCTTTTTCACTTCTGACTTTTTTTTTATCTTTGTCATTTTTTCCACTTATTCAACTAAGTTGGAATTGTAAAATGCTCAAAAATCTACAAAGTCGAAAAAAAAACAAAAGTCCGAAGTAAAAAGGTTAAAAAAATAAAAAAAAAATTACAAAAGTCAGAAGAGAAAAAGTAAGAAAAATGACAAAGTCGAAAAAAAAACATGTCAGTTTTGTCAGTTTTTCCACTCTTTTTACTTCTGACTTTTGTTGTTTTTAAATCAGTTTTGTCAGTTTTTCCACTTTTTTTCACTTCTGACTTTTGTTGTTTTTAAATCAGTTTAGTCAGTTATTTCCCTTTTTCACTCCTGACTTTTGTTTTTTTTTAACTTTGTCATTTTTTCCACTTATTCAACTAAGTTGGAATTGTAAAATGCTCAAAAATCTACAAAAACGAAAAAAAAACAAAAGTCCGAAGTAAAAAGGAAAAAAAAATGACAAAAAATGACAAAAGTCAGAAGAGAAAAAGTGAGAAAAATTACCAAGTCGAAAAAAACATGTCAGTTTTGTCAGTTTTTCCACTCTTTTTACTTCTGACTTTTGTTGTTTTTAAATCAGTTTTGTTAGTTTTTCCACTTTTTTTACTTCTGACTTTTGTTGTTTTTAAATCAGTTTTGTCAGTTATTTCCCTTTTTCACTCCTGACTTTTGTTTTTTTTTAACTTTGTCATTTTTTCCACTTATTCAACTAAGTTGGAATTGTAAAATGCTCAAAAATCTACAAAAACGAAAAAAAAACAAAGGTCCGAAGTAAAAAGGAAAAAAAAATGACAAAAAATGACAAAAGTCAGAAGAGAAAAAGTGAAAAAAATGACAAAGTCGAAAAAAAACATGTCAGTTTTGTCAGTTTTTCCACTTTTTTTTACTTCTGACTTTTGTTGTTTTTTAAATCAGTTTTGTCAGTTATTTCCCTTTTTTACTTCTGACTTTTTTTTTTAACTTTGTCATTTTTTCCACTTATTCACCTAAAGTGGAATTGTAAAATGCTCTAAAATCTACAAATTCGAAAAAAAAACATGTCAGTCTTGTCAGTTTTTCCACTTTTTTTACTTCTGATTTTTGTTGTTTTTAAATCAGTTTTGTGAGTTATTTCCCTTTTTTACTTCTGACTTTTTTTTTTTTAACTTTGTCATTTTTTCCACTTATTCACCTAAGTTGGAATTGTAAAATGCTCTAAAATCTACAAAGTCGAAAAAAATAACAAAAGTCCGAAGTAAAAAGGTTAAAAAAATGACAAAAGTCAGAAGAGAAAAAGTGAAAAAAATGACAAAGTAAAAAAAAAAACATGTCAGTTTTGTCAGTTTTTCCACTTTTTTACTTCTGACTTTTGTTGTTTTTTAAATCAGTTTTGTCAGTTATTACCCTTTTTCACTTCTGACTTTTGTTTTTTTTAACTTTGTCATTTTTTCCACTTATTCAACTAAGTTGGAATTGTAAAATGCTCAAAAATCTACAAAAACGAAAAAAAAACAAAAGTCCGAAGTAAAAAGGAAAAAAAAATGACAAAAAATGACAAAAGTCAGAAGAGAAAAAGTAAGAAAAATGACAAAGTCGAAAAAAAACATGTCAATTTGTCAGTTTTTCCACGTTTTTGCTTCTGATTCTTGTTGTTTTTTAAATCAGTTTGGTCCGTTATTTCCCTTTTTCACTTCTGACTTTTTTTTTTATCTTTGTCATTTTTTCCACTTATTTAACTAAGTTGGAATTGTAAAATGCTCAAAAATCTACAAAGTCGAAAAAAAAACAAAAGTCCAAATTAAAAAGGTTAAAAAAATGAAAAAAAATGACAAAAGTCAGAAGAGAAAAAGTGAAAAAAATGACAAAGTCGAAAAAAAAACATGTCAGTTTTGTCAGTTTTTCCACTTTTTTTACTTCTGACTTTTGTTGTTTTTTAAATCAGTTTTGTCAGTTTTTCCACTTTTTTAACTTCTGACTTTTGTTGTTTTTTAAATCAGTTTTGTCAGTTTTTTTCCCTTTTTACTTCGGACTTTTGTTTTTTTTTAACTTTGTCATTTTTTCCACTTATTCAACTAAGTTGGAATTGTAAAATGCTCAAAATCTACAAAAACGAAAAAAAAACAAAGGTACGAAGTAAAAAGGAAAAAAAAATGACAAAAAATGACAAAAGTCAGAAGAGAAAAAGTGAGAAAAATGACAAAGTCGAAAAAAAACATGTCAGTTTTGTCAGTTTTCCACTTTTTTTACTTCTGACTTTTGTTGTTTTTTAAATCAGTTTTGTCAGTTATTTCCCTTTTTTACTTCTGACTTTTTTTTTTTAACTTTGTCATTTTTTCCACTTATTCACCTAAAGTGGAATTGTAAAATGCTCTAAAATCTACAAATTCGAAAAAAAACATGTCAGTCTTGTCAGTTTTTCCACTTTTTTTACTTCTGATTTTGTTGTTTTTAAATCAGTTTTGTCAGTTATTTCCCTTTTTTACTTCTGACTTTTTTTTTTTTAACTTTGTCATTTTTTCCACTTATTCACCTAGGTTGGAATTGTAAAATGCTCTAAAATCTACAAAGTCGAAAAAAATAACAAAAGTCCGAAGTAAAAAGGTTAAAAAAATGACAAAACATGACAAAAGTCAGAAGAGAAAATTGAGAAAAATGACAAAGTAAAAAAAAAAACATGTCAGTTTTGTCAGTTTTTCCACTTTTTTTAACTTCTGACTTTTGTTGTTTTTTAAATCAGTTTTGTCAGTTATTACCCTTTTTCACTTCTGACTTTTGTTTTTTTTAACTTTGTCATTTTTTCCACTTATTCAACTAAGTTGGAATTGTAAAATGCTCAAAAATCTACAAAAACGAAAAAAAAAACAAAAGTCCGAAGTAAAAAGGAAAAAAAAATGACAAAAAATGACAAAAGTCAGAAGAGAAAAAGTAAGAAAAATGACAAAGTCGAAAAAAAAACATGTCAGTTTTGTCAGTTTTTCCTCGTTTTTGCTTCTGATTCTTGTTGTTTTTTAAATCAGTTTTGTCCGTTATTTCCCTTTTTCACTTCTGACTTTTTTTTTTATCTTTGTCATTTTTTCCACTTATTCAACTAAGTTGGAATTGTAAAATGCTCAAAAATCTACAAAATCGAAAAAAAAACAAAAGTCCAAATTAAAAAGGTTAAAAAAATGAAAAAAAATGACAAAAGTCAGAAGAGAAAAAGTAAGAAAAATGACAAAGTCGAAAAAAAACATGTCAGTTTTGTCAGTTTTTCCACTCTTTTTACTTCTGACTTTTGTTGTTTTTAAATCAGTTTTGTCAGTTTTTCCACTTTTTTCACTTCTGACTTTTGTTGTTTTTAAATCAGTTTAGTCAGTTATTTCCCTTTTTCACTCCTGACTTTTGTTTTTTTTTAACTTTGTCATTTTTTCCACTTATTCAACTAAGTTGGAATTGTAAAATGCTCAAAAATCTACAAAAACGAAAAAAAAAACAAAAGTCCGAAGTAAAAAGGAAAAAAAAATGACAAAAAATGACAAAAGTCAGAAGAGAAAAAGTGAGAAAAATGACCAAGTCGAAAAAAACATGTCAGTTTTGTCAGTTTTTCCACTCTTTTACTTCTGACTTTTGTTGTTTTTAAATCAGTTTTGTTAGTTTTTCCACTTTTTTACTTCTGACTTTTGTTGTTTTTAATCAGTTTTGTCAGTTATTTCCCTTTTTCACTCCTGACTTTTGTTTTTTTTAACTTTGTCATTTTTTCCACTTATTCAACTAAGTTGGAATTGTAAAATGCTCAAAAATCTACAAAAACGAAAAAAAAACAAAGGTCCGAAGTAAAAAGGAAAAAAAAATGACAAAAAATGACAAAAGTCAGAAGAGAAAAAGTGAGAAAAATGACAAAGTCGAAAAAAAACATGTCAGTTTTGTCAGTTTTTCCACTTTTTTTACTTCTGACTTTTGTTGTTTTTTAAATCAGTTTTGTCAGTTATTTCCCTTTTTTACTTCTGACTTTTTTTTTTTTAACTTTGTCATTTTTTCCACTTATTCACCTAAGTTGGAATTGTAAAATGCTCTAAAATCTACAAATTCGAAAAAAAACATGTCAGTCTTGTCAGTTTTTTCCACTTTTTTTACTTCTGACTTTTGTTTTTTTTAAATCAGTTTTGTCAGTTATTTCCCTTTTTTACTTCTGACTTTTTTTTTTTTAACTTTGTCATTTTTTCCACTTATTCACCTAGGTTGGAATTGTAAAATGCTCTAAAATCTACAAAGTCGAAAAAAATAACAAAAGTCCGAAGTAAAAAGGTTAAAAAAATGACAAAAAATGACAAAAGTCAGAAGAGAAAAAGTGAGAAAAATGACAAAGTCGAAAAAAAAACATGTCAGTTTGTCAGTTTTTCCACTTTTTTAACTTCTGACTTTTGTTGTTTTTTAAATCAGTTTTGTCAGTTATTACCCTTTTTCACTTCTGACTTTTGTTTTTTTTTAACTTTGTCATTTTTTCCACTTATTCAACTAAGTTGGAATTGTAAAATGCTCAAAAATCTACAAAAACGAAAAAAAAACAAAAGTCCGAAGTAAAAAGGAAAAAAAATGACAAAAAATGACAAAAGTCAGAAGAGAAAAAGTAAGAAAAATGACAAAGTCGAAAAAAAAACATGTCAGTTTTGTCAGTTTTTCCACGTTTTTGCTTCTGATTCTTGTTGTTTTTTAAATCAGTTTTGTCCGTTATTTCCCTTTTTCACTTCTGACTTTTTTTTTTTATCTTTGTCATTTTTTCCACTTATTTAACTAAGTTGGAATTGTAAAATGCTCAAAAATCTACAAAGTCGAAAAAAAAACAAAAGTCCAAATTAAAAAGGTTAAAAAAATGAAAAAAAATGACAAAAGTCAGAAGAGAAAAAGTAAGAAAAATGACAAAGTCGAAAAAAAAACATGTCAGTTTTGTCAGTTTTTCCACTCTTTTTACTTCTGACTTTTGTTGTTTTTAAATCAGTTTTGTCAGTTTTTCCACTTTTTTAACTTCTGACTTTTGTTGTTTTTTAAATCAGTTTTGTCAGTTTTTTCCCTTTTTCACTTCTGAATTTTGTTTTTTTTTAACTTTGTCATTTTTTCCACTTATTCAACTAAGTTGGAATTGTAAAATGCTCAAAAATCTACAAAAACGAAAAAAAAACAAAGGTACGAAGTAAAAAGGAAAAAAAAATGACAAAAAATGACAAAAGTCAGAAGAGAAAAAGTGAGAAAAATGACAAAGTCGAAAAAAAACATGTCAGTTTTGTCAGTTTTTCCACTTTTTTTACTTCTGACTTTTGTTGTTTTTAAATCAGTTTTGTCAGTTATTTCCCTTTTTTACTTCTGACTTTTTTTTTTTAACTTTGTCATTTTTTCCACTTATTCACCTAAAGTGGAATTGTAAAATGCTCTAAAATCTACAAATTCGAAAAAAAACATGTCAGTCTTGTCAGTTTTTCCACTTTTTTTACTTCTGATTTTTGTTGTTTTTAAATCAGTTTTGTCAGTTATTTCCCTTTTTTACTTCTGACTTTTTTTTTTTTAACTTTGTCATTTTTTCCACTTATTCACCTAAGTTGGAATTGTAAAATGCTCTAAAATCTACAAAGTCGAAAAAAATAACAAAAGTCCGAAGTAAAAAGGTTAAAAAAATGACAAAACATGACAAAAGTCAGAAGAGAAAATTGAGAAAAATGACAAAGTAAAAAAAAAAAACATGTCAGTTTTGTCAGTTTTTCCACTTTTTTTAACTTCTGACTTTTGTTGTTTTTTAAATCAGTTTTGTCAGTTATTACCCTTTTTCACTTCTGACTTTTGTTTTTTTTTAACTTTGTCATTTTTTCCACTTATTCAACTAAGTTGGAATTGTAAAATGCTCAAAAATCTACAAAAACGAAAAAAAAACAAAAGTCCGAAGTAAAAAGGAAAAAAAAATGACAAAAAATGACAAAAGTCAGAAGAGAAAAAGTAAGAAAAATGACAAAGTCGAAAAAAAAACATGTCAGTTTTGTCAGTTTTTCCTCGTTTTTGCTTCTGATTCTTGTTGTTTTTTAAATCAGTTTTGTCCGTTATTTCCCTTTTTCACTTCTGACTTTTTTTTTTATCTTTGTCATTTTTTCCACTTATTCAACTAAGTTGGAATTGTAAAATGCTCAAAAATCTACAAAGTCGAAAAAAAAAACAAAAGTCCAAATTAAAAAGGTTAAAAAAATGAAAAAAAATGACAAAAGTCAGAAGAGAAAAAGTAAGAAAAATGACAGTCGAAAAAAAACATGTCAGTTTTGTCAGTTTTTCCACTCTTTTTACTTCTGACTTTTGTTGTTTTTAAATCAGTTTTGTCAGTTTTTCCACTTTTTTAACTTCTGACTTTTGTTGTTTTTTAAATCAGTTTTGTCAGTTTTTTCCCTTTTTCACTTCTGACTTTTGTTTTTTTTTAACTTTGTCATTTTTTCCACTTATTCACCTAAGTAGGAATTGTAAAATGCTCAAAATCTACAAAGTCGAAAAAAAAACTAAATTCTAAACTAAAAAGTTTAAAAAAATGACAAAAAATGACAAAAGTCAGAAGAGAAAAAGTGAGAAATATGACAAAGTCGAAAAAAAACATGTCAGTTTTGTCAGTTTTTCCACTTTTTTTACTTCTGACTTTTGTTGTTTTTTGAATCAGTTTTGTCAGTTATTTCCTTTTTTCACTTCTGACTTTTTTTTTTATCTTTGTCATTTTTTAGGAATTGTAGGAATTGTAAAATGCTCAAAAATCTACAAAGTCGAAAAAAAAAAAAAATTCCGAAGTAAAAAGGTTAAAAAAATGAAAAAAAATGACAAAAGTCAAAAGAGAAAAAGTGGGAAAAATGACAAAGTAAAAAAAAAAACATGTCAGTTTTGTCAGTTTTTCCACTTTTTTTACTTCTGACTTTTGTTGTTTTTAAATCAGTTTTGTCCGTTTTTCAACTTTTTTTACTTCTGACTTTTGTTGTTTTTAAATCAGTTTTGTCAGTTATTTCCCTTTTTCACTTCTGACATTTGTTTTTTTTTAACTTTGTCATTTTTTCCACTTATTCAACTAGTTGGAATTGTAAAATGCTCAAAAATCTACAAAGTTAAAAAAAAAACAAAAGTCCGAAGAAAAAAGGAAAAAAAAAAGACAAAAAATGACAAAGGTCAGAAGCGAAAAAGTGAAAAAAATTACAAAGTCGAAAAAAAACATGTCAGTTTTGTCAGTTTTTCCACGTTTTTACTTCTGACTCTTGTTGTTTTTTAAATCAGTTTTGTCAGTTATTTCCCTTTTTCACTTCTGACTTTTGTTTTTTTTTGTCATTTTTTAACCTTTTTACTTTTTACTTTTTACTTTTTCCGACTTTGTAGATTTTTGAGCATTTTACAATTCCAACATAGGTGAAGAAGTGGAAAAAATGACAAAGTAAAAAAAAAACAAAAGTCAAAAGTGAAAAAGGGAAATAACTGACAAAACTGATTTAAAAAACAACAAAATCAAAAGTAAGAAAAATAGAAAAACTGACAAAACTGACATGTTTTTTTTCGACTTTGTCATTTGTTTCACTTTTTCGCTTCTAACTTTTGTTATTTTTTGTCATTTTTTTAACTTTTTTACTTTTGACTTTTTTTTTCTCGACTTTGTAGATTTTTGAGCATTTAACAATTCCAACTTAGGTGAATAAGTGGAAAAAATGACAAAGTTAAAAAAAAAAGAGTCAGAAGTAAAAAAGTGGAAAAACTGACAAAACTAAAATGTCTTTTTTTTCGAATTTGTCATTTTTTTAACTTTTTCTCTTCTGTTTTTTTTTCATATTTTTTGTCTTTTTTTTAACCCTTTCACTTCTGAATATTGTTTTTTTTTGGACTGTAAATTTTGGAGCATTTCAGAATTTCAACTCATGTGAATAAGTGGAATAAATGACAAAGTTAAAAAAAAAAGTCAGAAGGAAAAAAAAAAAGAAAATAACTGACAAAATTGATTTAAAAAACAACAACAGTCAGAAGTAACAAAGTGGAAAAAGTGACAAAAATAACATGTTTTTTTTCCGACTTTGTCATTTTATCCACTTTTTCGCTTCTGTCTTTTGTTTTTTTTGTCATTTTTTTTAACCTTTTCACTTCTGATTTTTTTTTTTTCTTGGACCTTTAAATTTTTGAGCATTTTACAATTTTAACTTATGTGAAAAAGTATAAAAAATGAAAAAGTAAAAAAAAAAAAAAAATAGTCAGATGTAACAAAGGGAAATAACTGACAAAACTGATTTAAAAAACAACAAAAGTCAGAAGTAATAAAGTGGAAAAACTGACAAAACATGCATGTTTTTTTTTGGACTTTGTCATTTTTTTTTCACTTTTTCGCTTCTGACTTTTGTTATTTTTTGTCATTTTTTAACCTTCTTACTTCTGAATTATGTTTTTTTTTTGCGACTTTGTAGATTTTTTTTAACATTTTACGATTCCAATTTGATGAATAAGTGGAAAAAATGAAAAAGTCAAAAGTGAAAAAGGGAAATAACTGACAAAACTGATTTAAAAAACAACAAAAGTCAGAAGTAGAAAAGTGGAAAAACTGCAAAAACTAAAATGTTTTTTTTCGAATTTGTCATTTTTTATCACTTTCTCGCTTCTGTCTTTTGTTTTTTATGTCATTTTTTTAACCTTTTCATTTCTGACTTTTTTTTTTCTTGGACTTTGTAAATTTTTGAGCATTTTACAATTTTAACTTATGTGAATAAGTATAAAAAAAGTTAAAAAAAAAAACAAAAGTCAGAAGTAAAAAAGGGAGATTTCATTAACTGACAAAACTGATTTAAAAAACAAAAAAAGTCAGAAGTAAAAAAGTGGAAAACCTGACAAAACTGATATGTTTTTTTTTAAGTTTCTAATTTTTTTCACATTTTCGCTTCTAACTTTTGTTATTTTTTGTCTTTTTTTTTTTAACCTTTTCACTTCTGACCTTTTCACATTTTTTTTCACTTTTTTACTTTTGACTTGTGTAATTTTTTGTCATTTTTTTTAACTGACAAAACTGATTTAAAAAACAATAAAAGTCAGAAGTAAAAAAGTGGAAAAACTGACAAAACTGACATCTTTTTTTTTGGACTTTGTCATTTTTTTTCACTTTTTCACTTCTGACGTGTCATTTTTTTTTTTTCACTTGTGACTAATGTTTTTTTTTACTTTGTAATTTTTTGAGCACTTTACAATTTCAACTTCGGTGAATAAGTGGGAAAAACTGACAAAACTGATTTAAAAAACAACAAAAGTCAGAAGTAAAAGGTGGAAAAACTGACATGTTTTTTTTTTGGACTAATGTTTGTCTTGTATTTTAGACATGTGAAACTCAAGAAAGGCAAAGGAGATTTCATTAATTTTTTCTTTATATATTCTTTTTTTACCGAAATATCCTACTGTGTCTTCCTTTTACCTTCAGAGATGGAGGGACCAGGCGAGCAGTACTGGAGGCTCGGAGTATACCAGGTGCAGTGCGAGGTGTAATAAGGGTATTATAAATCATTATAAATCTGCTTGCAGCAGAATCCCAGAATCTCTGTATTTAATCAGCTCAAGGTAATGTTGAGACGTGAGAGAAAGTCCAGATGCACACAAATAGCTTGTGAAGCATAAGATTGACAGAGTGCTTGGTCTGAATTGTGCTGACTGTCTGGTTCCAGTTCTGGATTTTACATGGTAAGTTGGAGAGTAACAGTGCCACGTCTGGGTGCAGCAGGAGCCCCAGCTGGCAGCACTCAGCCTGACAGCAGGGCTCTAACCATGCACAGGTGCTGCTGGGTAGGCATCCGTGGTTGGAGCCCCGTTAGAAGCAACCGACACTGATGCATCGATGTGGATCATGAATTTTTATTTCAGTTCCTGGCAACCGCCACACGCCTGTTGGTTTGTTTTTCTTGGCTTCCTTTGTTTTGTCCCTCGTGCCTTTTTCTTTTGTGCGTATTAATGAATCCCATTTGCCCAGATGTCCCGTCTCTGCGCTTCCTTCCCCCGTCAGCCTGTGGTCGTGACAAACAGAGGTAAAATGTACAATGAGACATTCAAACAAATCCTGTTCAATTTTCTGATATGTATTGTATTTCTTTTCATAAATTATTTGTTGTTCCGGCAGCTCAGGTGGCACTTTATTTTAAAAAGTCTATATTCGCCAGATCAAGTAAAGCATACATGTGCATGTTTTTGGTGTTATGTTTTGGTGTTTAATTATGATTATATTCATGCATTTTCTAAAGATTCTGTTTTTGAATAAAGGGTTGGAAATGAATGCTTTTATTTATTCATAATTTAAAAAAATAATCGACAGATTAATTGATTATTAAAATGATTGTTAGTAACAGCCATGCTTCTTTATTATCGGAAGATACATCGAACATTAAGACTAACTGTGCTGTAAAACAAGTATTTGCTTTATTAGATATTTCTCCAGATTTAGTGATGATTATCACCATTTCACAGGGTGAAGAGCAGGAATCCGCTGAAGATGCAGTGATTACTCTCATCGTTGTAAAGTCGCTGGTTTCCAGGAAGACGCAGGTTAACCCAGTCTCCCGCCTCCAGCTGCAGAGTCACGCCGCCGACCAGGTAGGAGACGTGGTGGTCCATGTCGTACTCCCCCAGCAACATGATCCTCTGCTGGTTCCTGTACAGCGCTGTGTACATGGTGCGCGATGAGAGGATGTCCGCCACGGTGAACCTGAAGAAGTAAACGCCCTTCACTGGAGCGGTGAAGAACCCTGCAGAACCATACAGAAAAATTCACTACAGTCAGATCTACTACCATGATGCACCTGTCAGGTTAAACAGGAGACTATCAGTCCCTGTTCATCACCGGACCGAACCACAAACCCTGGTGGACACCAGGGACTCCGCCTTCCAGTCCAAAGACAAAGAGGCTCAATTCTACAGGCCGAGCCAACCAGTCACGGGCCAGTAAGGAGCAAAACGAGCTGATGCAGAGAAGATGAACATGGCTGCCCGCTCCTCACCAACGGTGATGGTTTAAGCCTTTAAACCTGAGCCACACCGTGTGTGGTGTTTCACAAGGACAGTCACTTCACTTTCACAAAGTGCGTTAAGAGGCTGGCACTGAGGTGTTTAAAGAATGGGACTCCCACTGACACCATGACTATGAGAAGATGCTGAGCACCTGTATTACTGCTGTAGACGTTTCCAACATTGGTGATGATGTTCCTGAAGACCAAGTTCAGTTCGGAAGGTCCTGCTTGTACATACTCAGTATTAAATGTCAAAGCTGCTGAAAAGGCCACTTTGCCTCCTGTAAAGTGGAACAGAACCAAAAAAACATCACTGCTGATATTCAACTTTACAAAAAGACAAAAACATAATCATCTGATATGTAAGTAATTCTATTGATTTACATAAAATGATGACTAGAAAGTAACTTATATCCCAAATAAAAGGCACATCATATTTAAGGATATGACCCAATACTCATCATGTACAAATAAACCGATCTTTCATCACGATTACAATATGTATTCAGTATATAGCAATAATAATGTCATTTACCTGCATTCATGTTCAGTTTCTCCACTTTTGTCTCCACTGATGTTAGTCTGGTCTTCAGTCCTCCAATCTCTTCATTCAGAGCAGAAAATATTAAAAACACAGTCAGTTCCTACGTGAGCTTTACTAGAATTAGTGGACTTCTCCGTCTTCTTTTTGCATTTCTGCTTATTCTACAACACAAATTCATAAATATCTGAACAGAATGAAGACCCCCACTACGCTGGTACGTAAACTTGGTTAATGAGTTCATCACATGATACCTGAGTTCTTCTGCTGCAGATCTTCTACTTGGTTCTTGACAGCTTTCAGCTCTGCTGCTTGTTCTGATGTAGGTGGAACACAAAAAATGAGCCAAATCTTCACCAAGAAAATATGATTAGGGATCATTTCAATCCAGCACCTGCATTCTGATGAGTCAGGTTCTCCACGTTCTGCTCATTGTCATCCATTTGGATCTTTAGAGCCGTCGGCTCTGCCACAAGTGCTGCAATAATGAAGGAATAATTCAGTACTTTATGGTAGATTATGGTATGGCTTATTTCTATAGGAGATTAAAGAGTTTTTATGACAGGATGGTCGCATATAACAGTTAATTTATATGGCTGTATATGGCAGTTTATGGCGGTATATTAATGTACATGACTGTATGTATGGATGTATAACAATGTATATTGATGAGATGTCGCTGATTGTTCCCATGCTCAGAATTACTGTAAAAAGCTTGGATGTGAACGTTGGACTGTCTGTTCTGCATTACCTGCATTTTCCATCTTCAGATTCTCCAGGTCTTTTTGTACGTCTGACAGGACAGCATCTTGCGCTTATATACAAAATAATACAGATGTCTGTTATTCTAAATGATATCTACTCATACACTCTATTACATGTACAGAATTGAATTAATGTACTGTTATTATAACCTAAACTAATCATAACCAATGAATAATAATTCACTGTTTATGTTATTTATACAGTAATTACATGGAATTAATACTATGTGTGATTAAATAATACTATTTGTGTAGTATATTTTACAATATAATATTTGTCAAATGTCATTTATGCACCTGCATTCTCCTTCTTCATGTTCTCCACTTCATCCTTCATGGTCTTTATCTCCGCATCTTGAGCTAAATAATGTAATAATGTAAATGTAAATGAGCTAAATACCAACATTAAAGTCTGTGAATGATGTTCATACTGTTCTCAGTGTTGTTGAATTAATATTGCACATTTAGAAGATGTGATTACCAGCGTTTTCTCTCTCCAGAACTTTGAAATCCAGCCTCAGATCCAGCACCATGTCTTCAGGGTCCTTTAGGTTGGTCTTCACGTTCTCCAACTGGACTTCCTGAGCCAGCATCGTGTCCCGCAGGTAGTGGACCATGTTCCTCAGGTACTGCAGCTCAGCGTTGATGTCCTGCACAGGAATTTCTTTTTTTGTATTCAGAGGGTTGCTCTGGTTGTTTAGAGAAAGAGCTCTAAATGTGGAGAACAGCAGGAACAGCAAGGAGATGATGACCCTCATCTTCAACACAATCAGGTCAGCTTTCAACTCATCTAGACTCTTCTCCGTCTTGGCCCCTCGGTTGTGGAATGAACTTCCCCTTTAGGTCAGAACAGCTCAGTCACTGAGCACCTTCAAACGGCAGCTCAAGACCTTCCTCTTTAGAGAAGATTTAGATGAACTTGTGACCTTCTTCTTGTCTTCTGTACAGAATCTACAACAGAGTGAATAAAAAGATTGTATTCATAGTTGGGGGTCCTAGTGAACCAGAACTGACCACTTCATCCATGGTAACATGGAAGCAAGTTGTTAAGGACGTCTGGCAAACGCCTTCAATGTAAAATAAGCCGAACTTATTCATTATTTACATTTAAGGCATTTGGCAGACGGCCGTATCCAGAGCCACTTACAACGTGCTTCCAAGTTCGGCTGTCATCATCTCAAGTTCCTTTTTCATTTGCTGGAGCGTCTCCTCGTGGAGACTGTCTTTGCTCTCCAGCTGATGACGGAACTTTGTCTCTGTCTCCAGGAGAAGCCTCTCTGCCTCTTTCCTGCTTTCTCTTTTTGCTTCAAGCTCTTTTTCAGCTTTCTCTCTCCTGCTCTGCTCATCTGTCATTTGACTTCTCAGCGTTTCCTGCTCCTTCTTCTCGTTCTGCAGCATCTCTTCATAAAGAGCCTGCATGCTCCCCAGCTGCGTATGGAGCTGTGTCTCCATCTCCATCTGCTTTCCAGTTTCTCTCACGTTACAGAAACGCCTTTCTGCTTCTTCTCTGTTGTGTCTCTCCACGTTCAGCTGTGCTTCAAGCTCCTCACATTGCAGCCGTTCCAGATCTTGTTCTTCTCTCAGTCTTTCTTTTACTTCATTCTCAGCCTCCTGGATGGCAATTTGCCTCAGCTCTTCACGCCAAGCCAGGCTGTTCTGTGTCGTGTCACGAATAGCCATCTCCAGATTATTATTAGAGGCCATGAACATCTCCTCCACTTCTTTACGATGACCGGGATCCCTTTCCAGGAATGTCTCCGTCACCGCCTCGAGTGTGCCGAGCTGTTCCCCGAACACCTCAACCTGACCCATCTGAGCTGATTTCAGATCGGTCATTTTGGGCTCAACGGAAACGTCCTTCTTGAAGAAGCGACGCTTGGTCCACCTAACAAACTTCTTCCACGCCTTCCAAGCCTTCATTTCTCTACCTCTATACTGAACTCTCGTAAATCTGAAATGATTAAGCTCTTCACGGCTCACCTCTTAAATAGAGCGAAGCTGATGATGTCACTTTTTTTTCAGCCAATCAGATGGAGGAACAAGATCTTAAGAACATTGTGATTGGCTGGTTTCACTCAGCTGATTACGCTACAGAACAAGAGCTCAGAAACATTGTGATTGGCTGAAAAAAACTATATCAGCCAATCACATTAATTCTGGGCTCTTGTTCTTGCTGAAAAAAAGTGCCTCTCTGGACAGTGAATCAGGAGGAAACCCACACCGAGACAGAAGAACATGTAAACTCCACACACACAAGGTGCTGTCAACGCTATTTGTCCCAAATCAAATTACTGCCACTTTCACTTTTTAATCATTATTATTGGTGTGTTTTACACTTGGCTAACACGCTCGCGTCTGAACCGGAAGAGCACAAAGTTCCAGGTTCAAACCCCACTTACTACCATCGTGTCCCTGAGCGGGACGCTTAACCCTGACTGTGTCCCCAGGGCATACCTGTCAAGTATCCCGTTTTGGCCCGTTCTTTCCCGCCGTCCTCCCGTATTAGTGTTTTCCCGTAAATCTCCCGTATTTTAATCTGCGTTATTTAAAAAAAATAATCTGAGTTGTGTCGCTAATGTCGCGATAAGTGCCGCCTGCAGTAGCTACTACAGGTACTGAAGGTGGCAGTTCTCGCGAGATTAGCGCCTGAGGACAGATGACGAGATGAGTGACGACGCGGGAAAAAAGAAGAAGAAACAGACAGATGATGGACGCCAGGACAGAGAAGGGAAGGCGCTCCTGGGTGCACCACGTCCCGCACATCCTGACTCAGGTCCGTCCTTCGTATTTAACCGTCACCTCGGACCTTCTAGAACCCGCCGCTGATACTGCGGTTCGTCCAAGGCCGCTGCGTGTGGGTGAACCCGGCGGAGAAACCGGCGGCGGAACCTGATGAAGATGAAGAGGAGGAGGACGAGCCGGAACGGGAGGAAGGACCCGCCCTCTTCACCCCGCTGTCTGAAGACGCAGGTGAGCGTGCGAGATGCCGCCGGTCCGCCTCCTCCTCCGTAACCACGGTAACGCGCCACGTTTCTGCGTTTGGTGTAGAAATCGACCGGCTGCCACCGTGGAGCTCCCGGCTGTCCTCCGCCCTCGTCCCCCGCTTCGCCGCAGGCCGGGGGCGTCGCCCGTCATCACCGCGTCCCGGTCTCCCCGCAGGAAGTTCGAGAACGTTTACATCGGCTGGGGCGTGAAGAGCGACGCGGCCTTCTCGCCCGCGCTGCCCCCCGACCCCCAGCGCGACTTCCCCGGCGGGCCGGAGGTGACCGAGGAGGCGGACCCCACGCCGCAGGAGGACGAGGACGAAGACTGACGTTCACATGAAAACTTTTATTAGCGACCGAAACACAAGATTGACGTTCATGCCGAAGTTTAGTTAACGCACGGTAAATAAATGGTGAAGACACACGAGACACATGACACTGTAACACATTTCTGTAGTTTTCACAGCATTATTACTGTATAATGAACAAATCCGTACTGTAGAACCTGTATACAGCATGTTGCTGTAGATTTGCAAAGCATCATGGTTTAAATTCCTGGGCGGCTGTTGTTTTACAGTAAAACCCTATTGCTGTATATCATAATACAATAATTTTGAGCGGGAATTTTCATATTTCTCATCTTTCAGTTATTCGGAACACAGAAATCATATTTCTAGGATATATTTCATGAAGCCAGAGGACGACCCAGCGTTTTTAATTTTACATCCTCAATATTAAGAAATGAAGTGCTGATGGCCAGCTTCGCATTATTTTCATGAAAGAAGATCCTCGTCCTAACCCTAGGTCTCCCATCCAAGTTCTAACCAGGGCCAAGCCTTCTTAGCTTCCGAGATCAGATGAGACCGAGCGTTCTTGGGCTGGTATGGCCATAAGCAATCTCTGCTTGAAAATCTTGGACTTTAAACAACCTAGGCTTGAAAACATATCACAGAGTGAAAATACCTCTTAACTTACTTTAGAAAAAAACTAACAAAGCGATGAAAAAAAAAATCATTTTAAAAAGTTTTTCAACAGTTAAAGCTTACAGCACCTGGCATTCCCAGGAGGTCTCCCATCCAAGTACTAACCAGGCCCAAGCCTTCTTAGCTTCCGAGATCAGATGAGACCGGGCGTTCTTGGGCTGGTACGGCCGTAAGCAATCTCTGCTTGAAAATCTTGGACTTTAAACAACCTAGGCTTGAAAACATATCACAGAGTGAAAATACCTCTTAACTTACTTTAGAAAAAAACTAACAAAGCGATGCAAAAAAAACTTCATTTTAAAAAGTTTTTCAACAGTTAAAGTTAACAGCACCTGGCATTCCCAGGAGGTCTCCCATCCAAGTACTAACCAGGCCCAAGCCTTCTTAGCTTCCGAGCTCAGACGAGACCGGGCGTTCTTGGGCTGGTATGGCCGTAAGCAATCTCTGCTTGAAAATCTTGGACTTTAAACAACCTAGGCTTGAAAACATATCACAGAGTGAAAATACCTCTTAACTTACTTTAGAAAAAAACTAACAAAGCGATGAAAAAAAAATTAATTTCAAAAAGTTTTTCAACAGTTAAAGCACCTGGCATTCCCAGGTGGTCTCCCATCCAAGTACTAATCCAGGCCCAAGCCTTCTTAGCTTCCGAGATCAGACGAGACCGGGCGTTCTTGGGCTGGTATGGCCGTAAGCAATCTCTGCTTGAAAATCTTGGACTTTAAACAACCTAGGCTTGAAAACAAATCACAGAGTGAAAATACCTCTTAACTTACTTTAGAAAAAAACTAACAAAGCGATGCAAAAAAAAATTCATTTTAAAAAGTTTTTCAACAGTTAAAGCACCTGGTATTCCCAGGAGGTCTCCCAAGCCTTCTTAGCCCAAGCCTTCTTAGCTTCCGAGATCAGACGAGACCGGGCGTTCTTGGGCTGGTATGGCCGTAAGCAATCTCTGCTTGGACTTTAAACAATCTAGGCTTGAAAACATATCACAGAGTGAAAATACCTCTTAACTTACTTTAGAAAAAAACTAACAAAGCGATGCAAAAATCTTCATTTTAAAAAGTTTTTCAACAGTTAAAGCTTACAGCACCTGGCATTCCCAGGAGGTCTCCCATCCAAGTACTAACCAGGCCCAAGCCTTCTTAGCTTCCGAGATCAGACGAGACCAGGGCGTTCTTGGGCTGGTATGGCCGTAAGCAATCTCTGCTTGAAAATCTTGGACTTTAAACAACCTAGGCTTGAAAACATATCACAGAGTGAAAATACCTCTTAACTTACTTTAGAAAAAACTAACAAAGCGATGCAAAAAAAAATTAATTTTAAAAAGTTTTTCAACAGTTAAAGCTTACAGCACCTGGCACTCCCAGGAGGTCTCCCATCCAAGTACTAACCAGGCCCAAGCCTTCTTAGCTTCCGAGATCAGACAAGACCGGGCGTTCTTGGGCTGGTATGGCCATAAGCAATCTCTGCTTGAAAATCTTGGACTTTAAACAACCTAGGCTTGAAAACATATCACAGAGTGAAAATACCTCTTAACTTACTTTAGAAAAAAACTAACAATTGCGATGCAAAAAAACTTCATTTTAAAAGGTTTTTCAACAGTTAAAGCACAGCACCTGGCATTCCCAGGAGGTCTCCCATCCAAGTACTAACCAGGCCCAAGCCTTCTTAGCTTCCGAGATCAGACGAGACCGGGCGTTCTTGGGCTGGTATGGCCGTAAGCAATCTCTGCTTGAAAATCTTGGACTTTAAACAACCTAGGCTTGAAAACATATCACAGAGTGAAAATACCTCTTAACTTACTTTAGAAAAAAACTAACAAAGCGATGCAAAAAAACTTCATTTTAAAAAGTTTTTCAACAGTTAAAGCTTACAGCACCTGGCACTCCCAGGAGGTCTCCCATCCAAGTACTAATCCAGGCCCAAGCCTTCTTAGCTTCCGAGATCAGACGAGACCGGGCGTTCTTGGGCTGGTATGGCCGTAAGCAATCTCTGCTTGAAAATCTTGGACTTTAAACAACCTAGGCTTGAAAACATATCACAGAGTGAAAATACCTCTTAACTTACTTTAGAAAAAAACTAACAAAGCGATGCAAAAAAAACTTCATTTTAAAAAGTTTTTAAACAGTTAAAGCTTACAGCACCTCGTATTCCCAGGAGGTCTCCCATCCAAGTACTAACAAGGACCAAGCCTTCTTAGCTTCCGAGATCAGACGAGACCGGGCGTTCTTGGGCTGGTATAGCCGTAAGCTTACTCTGCTTGAAAATCTTGGACTTTAAACAACCTAGGCTTGAAAACATATCACAGAGTGAAAATACCTCTTAACTTACTTCAGAAAAAAACTAACAAAGCGATGCAAAAAAACGTCATTTTAAAAAGTTTTTCAACAGTTAAAGCTTACAGCACCTGGCATTCCCAGGAGGTCTCCCATCCAAGTACTAACCAGGCCCAAGCCTTCTTAGCTTCCAAGATCAGACGAGACCGGGCGTTCTTGGGCTGGTATGGCCGTAAGCAATCTCTGCTTGAAAATCTTGGACTTTAAACAACCTAGGCTTGAAAACATATCACAGAGTGAAAATACCTCTTAACTTTCTTTAGAAAAAACTAACAAAGCGATGCAAAAAAACTTCATTTTAAAATGGTTTTTCAACAGTTAAAGCACCTGGCATTCCCAGGAGGTCTCCCATCCAAGTACTAACCAGGCCCAAGCCTTCTTAGCTTCCGAGATCAGACGAGACCGGGCGTTCTTGGGCTGGTATGGCCGTAAGCAATCTCTGCTTGAAAATCTTGGACTTTAAACAACCAAGGCTTGAAAACATATCACAGAGTGAAAATACCTCTTAAATTACTTTAGAAAAAAACTAACAAAGCGATGAAAAAAAAACTTCATTTTAAAAAGTTTTTCAACAGTTAAAGCACCTGGCATTCCCAGGAGGTCTCCCATCCAAGTACTAACCAGGCCCAAGCCTTCTTAGCTTCCGAGATCAGATGAGACCGGGCGTTCTTGGGCTGGTACGGCCGTAAGCAATCTCTGCTTGAAATCTTGGACTTTAAACAACCTAGGCTTGAAAACATATATCAGAGTGAAAATACCTCTTAACTTACTTTAGAAAAAAACTAACAAAGCGATGCAAAAAAACTTCATTTTAAAAAGTTTTTCAACAGTTAAAGTTAACAGCACCTGGCATTCCCAGGAGGTCTCCCATCCAAGTACTAACCAGGCCCAAGCCTTCTTAGCTTCCGAGATCAGACGAGACCGGGCGTTCTTGGGCTGGTATGGCCGTAAGCAATCTCTGCTTGAAAATCTTGGACTTTAAACAACCTAGGGCTTGAAAACATATCACAGAGTGAAAATACCTCTTAACTTACCTTTAGAAAAAAACTAACAAAGCGATGCAAAAAAACTTCATTTTAAAAAGTTTTTCAACAGTTAAAGATTACAGCACCTGGCATTCCCAGGAGGTCTCCCATCCAAGTACTAACCAGGCCCAAGCCTTTTTAGCTTCCGAGATCAGACGAGACCGGGCGTTCTTGGGCTGGTATGGCCGTAAGCAATCTCTGCTTGAAAATCTTGGACTTTAAACAACATAGGCTTGAAAACATATCACAGAGTGAAAATACCTCTTAACTTACTTTAGAAAAAACTAACAAAGCGATGCAAAAAAATCTTCATTTTAAAAAGTTTTTCAACAGTTAAAGCTTACAGCACCTGGCATTCCCAGCAGGTCTCCCATCCAAGTACTAACCAGGCCCAAGCCTTCTTAGCTTCCGAGATCAGACGAGACCGGGCGTTCTTGGGCTGGTATGGCCGTAAGCAATCTCTGCTTGAAAATCTTGGACTTTAAACAACCAAGGCTTGAAAACATATCACAGAGTGAAAATACCTCTTAACTTACTTTAGAAAAAAACTAACAAAGCGATGAAAAAAAACTTCATTTTAAAAAGTTTTTCAACAGTTAAAGCACCTGGCATTCCCAGGAGGTCTCCCATCCAAGTACTAACCAGGCCCAAGCCTTCTTAGCTTCCGAGATCAGACGAGACCGGGCGTTCTTGGGCTGGTATGGCCGTAAGCAATCTCTGCTTGAAAATCTTGGACTTTAAACAACCTAGGCTTGAAAACATATCACAGAGTGAAAATACCTCTTAACTTACTTTAGAAAAAAACTAACAAAGCGATGCAAAAAAACTTCATTTTAAAAAGTTTTTCAACAGTTAAAGCTTACAGCACCTGGCATTCCCAGGAGGTCTCCCATCCAAGTACTAACCAGGCCCAAGCCTTCTTAGCTTCCGAGATCAGACTGAGACCGGGCGTTCTTGGGCTGGTATGGCCGTAAGCAATCTCTGCTTGAAAATCTTGGACTTTAAACAACCTAGGCTTGAAAACATATCACAGAGTGAAAATACCTCTTAACTTACTTTAGAAAAAAACTAACAAAGCGATGCAAAAAAACTTCATTTTAAAAAGTTTTTCAACAGTTAAAGCTTACAGCACCTGGCACTTCCCAGGAGGTCTCCCATCCAAGTACTAACCAGGCCCAAGCCTTCTTAGCTTCCGAGATCAGACGAGACCGGGCGTTCTTGGGCTGGTATGGCCGTAAAGCAATCTCTGCTTGAAAATCTTGGACTTTAAACAACCTAGGCTTGAAAACATATCACAGAGTGAAAATACCTCTTAACTTACTTTAGAAAAAAACTAACAAAGCGATGCAAAAAAACTTCATTTTAAAAAGGTTTTTCAACAGGTAAAGCACCTGGCATTCCCAGGAGGTCTCCCATCCAAGTACTAACCAGGCCCAAGCCTTCTTAGCTTCAGAGATCAGACGAGACCGGGCGTTCTTGGGCTGGTATGGCCGTAAGCAATCTCTGCTTGAAAATCTTGGACTTTAAACAACCTAGGCTTGAAAACATATCACAGAGTGAAAATACCTCTTAACTTACTTTAGAAAAAAACTAACAAAGCGATGCAAAAAATCTTCATTTTAAAAAGTTTTTCAACAGTTAAAGCTTACAGCACCTGGCATTCCCAGGAGGTCTCCCATCCAAGTACTAACCAGGCCCAAGCCTTCTTAGCTTCCGAGATCAGACGAGACCAGGGCGTTCTTGGGCTGGTATGGCCGTAAGCAATCTCTGCTTGAAAATCTTGGACTTTAAACAACCTAGGCTTGAAAACATATCACAGAGTGAAAATACCTCTTAACTTACTTTAGAAAAAAACTAACAAAGCGATGCAAAAAACTTCATTTTAAAAAGTTTTTCAACAGTTAAAGCTTACAGCACCTGGCACTTCCCAGGAGGTCTCCCATCCAAGTACTAACCAGGCCCAAGCCTTCTTAGCTTCCGAGATCAGACGAGACCGGGCGTTCTTGGGCTGGTATGGCCGTAAGCAATCTCTGCTTGAAAATCTTGGACTTTAAACAACCTAGGCTTGAAAACATATCACAGAGTGAAAATACCTCTTAACTTACTTTAGAAAAAAACTAACAATGCGATGCAAAAAAACTTCATTTTAAAAGGTTTTTCAACAGTTAAAGCACCTGGCATTCCCAGGAGGTCTCCCATCCAAGTACTAACCAGGCCCAAGCCTTCTTAGCTTCCGAGATCAGACGAGACCGGGCGTTCTTGGGCTGGTATGGCCGTAAGCAATCTCTGCTTGAAAATCTTGGACTTTAAACAACCTAGGCTTGAAAACATATCACAGAGTGAAAATACCTCTTAACTTACTTTAGAAAAAAACTAACAAAGCGATGCAAAAAAACTTCATTTTAAAAAGTTTTTCAACAGTTAAAGCTTACAGCACCTGGCATTCCCAGGAGGTCTCCCATCCAAGTACTAACCAGGCCCAAGCCTTCTTAGCTTCCGAGATCAGACGAGACCGGGCGTTCTTGGGCTGGTATGGCCGTAAGCTAATCTCTGCTTGAAAATCTTGGACTTTAAACAACCTAGGCTTGAAAACATATCACAGAGTGAAAATACCTCTTAACTTACTTCAGAAAAAAACTAACAAAGCGATGCAAAAAAACTTCATTTAAAAAGTTTTTCAACAGTTAAAGCTTACAGCACCTGGCATTCCCAGGAGGTCTCCCATCCAAGTACTAACCAGGCCCAAGCCTTCTTAGCTTCCGAGATCAGACGAGACCGGGCGTTCTTGGGCTGGTATGGCCGTAAGCAATCTCTGCTTGAAAATCTTGGACTTTAAACAACCTAGGCTTGAAAACATATCACAGAGTGAAAATACCTCTTAACATTACTTTAGAAAAAAACTAACAAAGCGATGCAAAAAAACTTCATTTTAAAAGGTTTTTCAACAGTTAAAGCACCTGGCATTCCCAGGAGGTCTCCCATCCAAGTACTAACCAGGCCCAAGCCTTCTTAGCTTCCGAGATCAGACGAGACCGGGCGTTCTTGGGCTGGTATGGCCGTAAGCAATCTCTGATTGAAAATCTTGAACTTTAAACAACCTAGGCTTGAAAACATATCACAGAGTGAAAATACCTCTTTACTTACTTTAGAAAAAAAATAACAAAGCGATGCTAAAAAACTTCATTTTAAAAAGTTTTTCAACAGTTAAAGCATACAGCAC
>NW_021630026.1:0-27212 GCF_900700375.1 Denticeps clupeoides | reverse complement strand
TGCTTGAAAATTTTTGGACTTTAAACAATCTAGGACTTGAAAATATATCACAGAGTGAAAATACCTCTTAACTTACTTTAGAAAAAAACCTAACAAAGCGATGCAAAAAAACTCATTTTTTAAAAAGTTTTTCAACAGTTAAAGCTTACAGCACCTGGTAATTCCCATGAGGTCTCCCATCCAAGTACTAACCAGGCCCAAGCCTCTTAGCTCCGAGATAGACGAACCGGGCGTTCTTGGGCTGGTATGGCCGTAAGCATTCTCTGCTTGAAAATTTTGGACCTTAAACAACCTAGGCTTGAAAACATATCACAGAGTGAAAATTTCTCTTAACTTACTTTAGAAAAAAACTAACGAAGCGATGCAAAAAAACTTCATTTAAAAAAGTTTTTCAACAGTTAAAGCTTACAACACCTGGTATTCCCAGGAGGTCTCCCATCCAAGTACTAACCAGGCCAAAGCCTTCTTAGCTTATGAGATCAGACGAGACCGGGCGTTCTTGGGCTGGTATGGCCGTAAGCAGTCTCTGCTTGAAAATCTTGGACTATAAACAACCTAGGCTTGAAAACATATCACAGAGTGAAAATACCTCTTAACTTACTTTAGAAAAAAACTAACAAAGCGATGCAAAAAAAACTTCATTTTAAAAAAGTTTTTCAACAGTTAAAGCTTACAGCACCTGGTATTTCCAGGAGGTCTCCCATCCAAGTACTAACCAGTCCCAAGCCTTCTTAGCTTCTGAGATCAGACGAGACCGGGCGTTCTTGGGCTAGTATGGCCGTAAGCAATCTCTGCTTGAAAATCTTGGACTTTAAACAACCTAGGCTTGAAAACATATCACAGAGTGAAAATACCTCTTAACTTACTATAGAAAAAACTAACAAAGCGATGCAAAAAACCTTCATTTTAAAAAGTTTTTCAACAGTTAAAGCTTACAGCACCTGGTATTTCCAGGAGGTCTGCCATCCAAGTACTAACCAGGCCCAAGCCTTCTTAGCCTTTGAGATCAGATGAGACCGGGCGTTCTTGGGCTGGTATGGCCGTAAGCAATCTCTGCTTGAAAATCTTGGACTTTAAACAACCTAGGCTTGAAAACATATCACAGAGTGAAAATACCTCTTAACTTACTTTAGAAAAAAACTAACAAAGCGATGCAAAAAAACTTCATTTTAAAAAGTTTTTCAACAGTTAAAGCTTACAGCACCTGGTATTTCCAGGAGGTCTCCATCCAAGTACTAACCAGGCCCAAGCCTTCTTAGCTTCCGAGATCAGACGAGACCGGGCGTTCTTGGGCTGGTATGGCCGTAAGCATTCTCTGCTTGAAAATTTGGACCTTAAACAACCTAGGCTTGAAAACATATCACAGAGTGAAAATTTCTCTTAACTTACTTTAGAAAAAAACTAACAAAGCGATGCAAAAAAACTTCATTTTAAAAAGTTTTTCAACAGTTAAAGCTTACAGCACCTGGTATTCCCAGAAGGTCCCCATCCAAGTACTAACCAGGCCCAAGCCTTCTTAGCCTTTGAGATCAGATGAGACCGGGCGTTCTTGGGCTGGTATGGACGTAAGCAATCTCTGCTTGAAAATCTTGGACTTTAAACAACATAGGCTTGAAAACATATCACAGAGTGAAAATACCTCTTAACTTACTTTAGAAAAAACTAACAAAGCGATGCAAAAAAAACTTCATTTTAAAAAGTTTTTCAACAGTTAAAGCTTACAGCACCTGGTATTTCCAGGAGGTCTGCCATCCAAGTACTAACCAGGGCCAAGCCTTCTTAGCTTCCGAGATCAGACGAGACCGGGCGTTCTTGGGCTGGTATGGCCGTAAGCAACCTATGCTTGAAAATCTTGGACTTTAAACAACCTAGGCTTGAAAACATACCACAGAGTGAAAATACCTCTTAATTTACTTTAGAAAAAAACTAACAAAGCGATGCAAAAAAACTTTATTTTAAAAAGTTTTTCAACAGTTAAAGCTTACAGCACCTGGTTTTCCCAGGAGGTCTCCCATTCAAGTACTAACCAGGCCCAAGCCTTCTTAGCTTCCGACATCAGACGAGACCGGGCGTTCTTGGGCTGGTATGGCCGTAAGCAATCGCTGCTTGAAAATCTTGGACTTTAAACAACCTAGGCTTGAAAACATATCACAGAGTGAAAATACCTCTTAACTTACTTTAGAAAAAAACTAACAAAGCGATGCAAAAAAACTTCATTTTAAAAAGTTTTTCAACAGTTAAAGCTTACAGCACCTGGTATTTCCCAGGAGGTCTCCCATCCAAGTACTAACCAGGCCCAAGCCTTCTTAGCTTCCGAGATCAGACGAGACCGGGCGTTCTTGGGCTGGTATGGCCGTAAGCAATCTCTGTTTGAAAATCTTGGACTTTAAACAACCTAGGCTTGAAAACATATCACAGAGTGAAAATACCTCTTAACTTACTTTAGAAAAAACTAACAAAGCGATGCAAAAAAACTTCATTTTAAAAAAAATTTCAACAGTTAAAGCTTACAGCACCTGGTATTCCCAGGAGGTCTCCCATCCAAGTACTAACCAGGCCCAAGCCTTTTAGCTTCCGAGATCAGACGAGACCGGGCGTTCTTGGGCTGGTATGGCCGTAAGCAATCTCTGCTTGAAAATCTTGGACTTTAAACAACCTAGGCTTGAAAACATATCACAGAGTGAAAATACCTCTTAACTTACTTTAGAAAAAAACTAACAAAGCGATGCAAAAAAACTTCATTTTAAAAAGTTTTTCAACAGTTAAAGCTTACAGCACCTGGTATTTCCAGGAGGTCTGCCATCCAAGTACTAACCAGGCCCAAGCCTTCTTAGCTTCCGAGATCAGACGAGACCGGGCGTTCTTGGGCTGGTATGGCCTTAAGCAATCTCTTCTTGAAAATCTTGGACTTTAAACAACCTAGGCTTTAAAACATATCACAGAGTGAAAATACCTCTTAACTTACTTTATAAAAAAACTAACAAAGCGATGCAAAAAAACTTCATTTAAGAAGTTTTTCAACAGTTAAAGCTTACAGCACCTGGTATTCCCAGGAGGTCTCCCATCCAAGTACTAACCAGGCCCAAGCCTTCTTAGCTTCCGAGATCAGACGAGACCGGGCGTTCTTGGGCTGGTATGGCCGTAAGCAATCTCTGCTTGAAAATCTTGGACTTTAAACAACCTAGGCTTGAAAACATATCACAGTGTGAAAATACCTCTTAACTTACTTTAGAAAAAAACTAACAAAGCGATGCAAAAAAAGCTTCATTTTAAAAAGTTTTTCAACAGTTAAAGCTTACAGCACCTGGTATTCCCAGGAGGTCTCCCATCCAAGTACTAACCAGGCCCAAGCCTTCTTAGCTTCCGAGATCAGACGAGACCGGGCGTTCTTGGGCTGGTATGGCCGTGAGCAATCTCTGCTTGAAAATCTTGGACTTTAAACAACCTAGGCTTGAAAACATATCACAGAGTGAAAATACCTCTTAACTTACTTTAGAAAAAAACTAACAAAGCGATGCAAAAAAACTTCATATTAAAAATTTTTTCAACAGTTAAAGCTTACAGCACCTGGTATTTCCAGGAGGTCTGCCATCCAAGTACTAACCAGGCCCAAGCCTTCTTAGCTTCCGAGATCAGACGAGACCGGGCGTTCTTGGGCTGGTATGGCCGTAAGCATTCTCTGCTTGAAAATCTTGGACTTTAAACAACCTAGGCTTGAAAACATATCACAGAGTGAAAATACCTCTTAACTTACTTTAGAAAAAAACTAACGAAAGCGATGCAAAAAAACTTCATTTTAAAAAGTTTTTCAACAGTTAAAGCTTACAAGCACCTGGTATTCCCAGGAGGTCTCCCATCCAAGTACTAACCAGGCCCAAGCCTTCTTAGCTTCCGAGATCAGACGAGACCGGGCGTTCTTGGGCTGGTATGGCCGTAAGCAGTCTCTGCTTGAAAATCTTGGACTTTAAACAACCTAGGCTTGAAAACATATCACAGAGTGAAAATACCTCTTAACTTACTTTAGAAAAAAACTAACAAAGCGATGCAAAAAAACTTCATTTTAAAAAGTTTTTCAACAGTTAAAGCTTACAGCACCTGGTATTTCCAGGAGGTCTCCCATCCAAGTACTAACCAGTCCCAAGCCTTCTTAGCTTCTGAGATCAGACGAGACCGGGCGTTCTTGGGCTAGTATGGCCGTAAGCAATCTCTGCTTGAAAATCTTGGACTTTAAACAACCTAGGCTTGAAAACATATCACAGAGTGAAAATACCTCTTAACTTACTTTAGAAAAAAACTAACAAAGCGATGCAAAAAAGCTTCATTTTAAAATGTTTTTCAACCGTTAAAGCTTACAGTACATGGTATTTCAAGGAGGTCTACCATCCAAGTACTAACCAGGCCCAAGCCTTCTTAGCTTCCGAGATCAGACGAGACCGGGCGTTCTTGGGCTGGTATGGCCGTGAGCAAGCTCTGCTTGAAAATTTTGGACTTTAAACAATCTAGACTTGAAAATATATCACAGAGTGAAAATACCTCTTAACTTACTTTAGAAAAAACTAACAAAGCGATGCAAAAAAACTTCATTTTTTTAAAAAGTTTTTCAACAGTTAAAGCTTACAGCACCTGGTATTCCCTGGAGGTCTCCCATCCAAGTACTATCCAGGCCCAAGCCTTCTTAGCTTCCGAGATCAGATGAGACCGGGCGTTCTTGGGCTGGTATGGCCGTAAGCATTCTCTGCTTGAAAATTTTGGACCTTAAACAACCTAGGCTTGAAAACATATCACAGAGTGAAAATTTCTCTTAACTTACTTTAGAAAAAAACTAACGAAGCGATGCAAAAAAACTTCATTTAAAAAGTTTTTCAACAGTTAAAGCTTACAGCACCTGGTATTCCCAGGAGGTCTCCCATCCAAGTACTAACCAGGCCCAAGCCTTCTTAGCTTCCGAGATCAGACGAGACCGGGCGTTCTTGGGCTGGTATGGCCGTAAGCAGTCTCTGCTTGAAAATCTTGGACTATAAACAACCTAGGCTTGAAAACATATCACAGAGTGAAAATACCTCTTAACTTACTTTAGAAAAAAACTAACAAAGCGATGCAAAAAAACTTCATTTTAAAAAGTTTTTCAACAGTTAAAGCTTACAGCACCTGGTATTTCCAGGAGGTCTCCCATCCAAGTACTAACCAGTCCCAAGCCTTCTTAGCTTCTGAGATTAGACGAGACCGGGCGTTCTTGGGCTAGTATGGCCGTAAGCAATCTCTGCTTGAAAATCTTGGACTTTAAACAACCTAGGCTTGAAAACATATCACAGAGTGAAAATACCTCTTAACTTACCTCTAGAAAAAACTAACAAAGCGATGCAAAAAAACTTCATTTTAAAAAGTTTTTCAACAGTTAAAGCTTACAGCACCTGGTATTTCCAGGAGGTCTGCCATCCAAGTACTAACCAGGCCCAAGCCTTCTTAGCTTCCGAGATCAGACGAGACCGGGCGTTCTTGGGCTGGTATGGCCGTAAGCAATCTCTGCTTGAAAATCTTGGACTTTAAACAACCTAGGCTTGAAAACATATCACAGAGTGAAAATACCTCTTAACTTACTTTAGAAAAAACTAACAAAGCGATGCAAAAAAACTTCATTTTAAAAAGTTTTTCAACAGTTAAAGCTTACAGCACCTGGTATTTCCAGGAGGTCTCCCATCCAAGTACTAACCAGGCCCAAGCCTTCTTAGCTTCCGAGATCAGACGAGACCGGGCGTTCTTGGGCTGGTATGGCCGTAAGCATTCTCTGCTTGAAAATTTTGGACCTTAAACAACCTAGGATTGAAAACATATCACAGAGTGAAAATTATTCTTAACTTACTTTAGAAAAAAACTAACAAAGCGATGCAAAAAAACTTCATTTTAAAAAGTTTTTCAACAGTTAAAGCTTACAGCACCTGGTATTCCCAGAAGGTCCCCCATCCAAGTACTAACCAGGCCCAAGCCTTCTTAGCCTTTGAGATCAGATGAGACCGGGCGTTCTTGGGCTGGTATGGACGTAAGCAATCTCTGCTTGAAAATCTTGGACTTTAAACAACATAGGCTTGAAAACATATCACAGAGTGAAAATACCTCTTAACTTACTTTAGAAAAAACTAACAAAGCGATGCAAAAAAACTTCATTTTAAAAAGTTTTTCAACAGTTAAAGCTTACAGCACCTGGTATTTCCAGGAGGTCTGCCATCCAAGTACTAACCAGGGCCAAGCCTTCTTAGCTTCCGAGATCAGACGAGACCGGGCGTTCTTGGGCTGGTATGGCCGTAAGCAATCTCTGCTTGAAAATCTTGGACTTTAAACAACCTAGGCTTGAAAACATATCACAGAGTGAAAATACCTCTTAACTTACTTTAGAAAAAAACTAACAAAGCGATGCAAAAAAACTTCATTTTAAAAAGTTTTTCAACAGTTAAAGCTTACAGCACCTGGTATTTCCCAGGAGGTCTCCCATTCCAAGTACTAACCAGGCCCAAGCCTTCTTAGCTTCCGACATCAGACGAGACCGGGCGTTCTTGGGCTGGTATGGCCGTAAGCAATCGCTGCTTGAAAATCTTGGACTTTAAACAACCTAGGCTTGAAAACATATCACAGAGTGAAAATACCTCTTAACTTACTTTAGAAAAAAACTAACAAAGCGATGCAAAAAAACTTCATTTTAAAAAGTTTTTCAACAGTTAAAGCTTACAGCACCTGGTATTTCCAGGAGGTCTGCCATCCAAGTACTAACCAGGCCCAAGCCTTCTTAGCTTCCGAGATCAGACGAGACCGGGCGTTCTTGGGCTGGTATGGCTGTAAGCAATCTCTTTTTGAAAATCTTGGACTTTAAACAACCTAGGCTTTAAAACATATCACAGAGTGAAAATACCTCTTAACTTACTTTATTAAAAAACTAACAAAGCGATGCAAAAAAACTTCATTTAAGAAGTTTTTCAACAGTTAAAGCTTACAGCACCTGGTATTCCCAGGAGGTCTCCCATCCAAGTACTAACCAGGCCCAAGCCTTCTTAGCTTCCGAGATCAGACGAGACTGGGCGTTCTTGGGCTGGTATGGCCGTAAGCAATCTCTGCTTGAAAATCTTGGACTTTAAACAACCTAGGCTTGAAAACATATCACAGTGTGAAAATACCTCTTAACTTACTTTAGAAAAAAACTAACAAAGCGATGCAAAAAAGCTTCATTTTAAAATGTTTTTCAACAGTTAAAGCTTACAGCACCTGGTATTTCCAGGAGGTCTACCATCCAAGTACTAACCAGGCCCAAGCCTTCTTAGCTTCCGAGATCAGACGAGACCGGGCGTTCTTGGGCTGGTATGGCCGTAAGCAATCTCTGCTTGAAAATCTTGGACTTTAAACAATCTAGGCTTGAAAACATATCACAGAGTGAAAATACCTCTTAACTTACTTTAGAAAAAAACTAACAAAGCGATGCAAAAAAACTTCATTTTTAAAAAGTTTTTCAACAGTTAAAGCTTACAGCACCTGGTATTCCCAGGAGGTCTCCCATCCAAGTACTAACCAGGCCCAAGCCTTCTTAGCTTCCGAGATCAGACGAGACCGGGCGTTCTTGGGCTGGTATGGCCGTAAGCAATCTCTGCTTGAAAATCTTGGACTTTAAACAACCTAGGCTTGAAAACATATCACAGAGTGAAAATACCTCTTAACTTACTTTAGAAAAAAACTAACAAAGCGATGCAAAAAAACTTCATTTTAAAAAGTTTTCAACAGTTAAAGCTTACAGCACCTGGTATTCCCAGGAGGTCTCCCATCCAAGTACTAACCAGGCCCAAGCCTTCTTAGCTTCCGAGATCAGACGAGACCGGGCGTTCTTGGGCTGGTATGGCCGTAAGCAATCTCTGCTTGAAAATCTTGGACTTTAAACAACCTAGGCTTGAAAACATATCACAGAGTGAAAATACCTCTTAACTTACTTTAGAAAAAAACTAACAAAGCGATGCAAAAAAACTTCATTTTAAAAAGTTTTTCAACAGTTAAAGCTTACAGCACCTGGTATTCCCAGGAGGTCTCCCATCCAAGTACTAACCAGGCCCAAGCCTTCTTAGCTTCCGAGATCAGACGAGACCGGGCGTTCTTGGGCTGGTATGGCCGTAAGCAATCTCTGCTTGAAAATCTTGGACTTTAAACAACCTAGGCTTGAAAACATATCACAGAGTGAAAATACCTCTTAACTTACTTTAGAAAAAAACTAACAAAGCGATGCAAAAAAACTTCATTTTAAAAGTTTTTCAACAGTTAAAGCTTACAGCACCTGGTATTCCCAGGAGGTCTCCCATCCAAGTACTAACCAGGCCCAAGCCTTCTTAGCTTCCGAGATCAGACGAGACCGGGCGTTCTTGGGCTGGTATGGCCGTAAGCAATCTCTGCTTGAAAATCTTGGACTTTAAACAACCTAGGCTTGAAAACATATCACAGAGTGAAAATACCTCTTAACTTACTTTAGAAAAAAACTAACAAAGCGATGCAAAAAAACTTCATTTTAAAAAGTTTTTCAACAGTTAAAGCTTACAGCACCTGGTATTCCCAGGAGGTCTCCCATCCAAGTACTAACCAGGCCCAAGCCTTCTTAGCTTCCGAGATCAGACGAGACCGGGCGTTCTTGGGCTGGTATGGCCGTAAGCAATCTCTGCTTGAAAATCTTGGACTTTAAACAACCTAGGCTTGAAAACATATCACAGAGTGAAAATACCTCTTAAATTACTTTAGAAAAAAACTAACAAAGCGATGCAAAAAAACTTGATTTTAAAAAATTTTCAACAGTTAAAGCACCTGGTATTCCCAGGAGGTCTCCCATCCAAGTACTAACCAGGCCCAAGCCTTCTTAGCTTCAGAGATCAGACGAGACCAGACGTTCTTGGGCTGGTATGGCCGTAAGCAATCTCTGCTTGAAAATCTTGGACTTTAAACAACCTTGGCTTGAAAATATATCACAGAGTGAAAATACCTCTTAACTTACTTTAGAAAAAAACTAACAAAGCGATGCAAAAAAACTTCATTTTAAAAAGTTTTTCAACAGTTAAAGCTTACAGCACCTGGTATTCCCAGGAGGTCTCCCATCCAAGTACTAACCAGGCCCAAGCCTTCTTAGCTTCCGAGATCAGACGAGACCGGGCGTTGTTGGGCTGGTATGGACGTAAGCAATCTCTGCTTGAAAATCTTGGACTTTAAACTACCTAGGCTTAAACTACCTAGGCCACTAGGCTACTACGGTGGTAGTAGCCTAGTGGGTAAGACACTCGCCTGTGAACCAGAAGACCCGGGTTCAAATCCCACTTACTACCATTGTGTCCCTGAGCAAGACACTTAACCCTAAGTTGCTCCAGGGAGACTGTCCCTGTAAATACTGATTGTAAGTCGCTCTGGATAAGGGCGTCTGATAAATGCTGTAAATGTCAATGAAAACATATCACAGAGTGAAAATACTTCTTAACTTACTTTAGAAAAAAAACAACAAAGCGATGCAAAAAAAATTCATTTTGAAAAGTTTTTTAAACAGTTAAAGCTTACAGCACCTGGTATTCCCAGGAGGTCTCCCATCCAAGTACTAACCAGGCCCAAGCCTTCTTAGCTTCCGAGATCAGACGAGACCGGGCGTTCTTGGGCTGGTATGGCCGTAAGCAAGCTCTGCTTGAAATCTTGGACTTTAAACAACCTAGGCTTGAAAACATATCACAGAGTGAAAATACCTCTTAACTTACTTTAGAAAAAAACTAACAAAGCGATGCAAAAAAACTTCATTTTAAAAGTTTTTCAACAGTTAAAGCTTACAGCACCTGGTATTCCCAGGAGGTCTCCCATCCAAGTACTAACCAGGCCCAAGCCTTCTTAGCTTCCGAGATCAGACGAGACCGGGCGTTCTTGGGCTGGTATGGCCGTAAGCAATCTCTGCTTGAAAATCTTGGACTTTAAACAACCTAGGCTTGAAAACATATCACAGAGTGAAAATACCTCTTAACTTACTTTAGAAAAAAACTAACAAAGCGATGCAAAAAAACTTCATTTTAAAAGTTTTTCAACAGTTAAAGCTTACAGCACCTGGTATTCCCAGGAGGTCTCCCATCCAAGTACTAACCAGGCCCAAGCCTTCTTAGCTTCCGAGATCAGACGAGACCGGGCGTTCTTGGGCTGGTATGGCCGTAAGCAATCTCTGCTTGAAAATCTTGGACTTTAAACAACCTAGGCTTGAAAACATATCACAGAGTGAAAATACCTCTTAACTTACTTTAGAAAAAAACTAACAAAGCGATGCAAAAAAACTTCATTTTAAAAAGTTTTTCAACAGTTAAAGCTTACAGCACCTGGTATTCCCAGGAGGTCTCCCATCAAGTACTAACCAGGCCCAAGCCTTCTTAGCTTCCGAGATCAGACGAGACCGGGCGTTCTTGGGCTGGTATGGCCGTAAGCAATCTCTGCTTGAAAATCTTGGACTTTAAACAACCTAGGCTTGAAAACATATCACAGAGTGAAAATACCTCTTAACTTACTTTAGAAAAAAACTAACAAAGCGATGCAAAAAAACTTCATTTTAAAAAGTTTTTCAACAGTTAAAGCTTACAGCACCTGGTATTCCCAGGAGGTCTCCCATCCAAGTACTAACCAGGCCCAAGCCTTCTTAGCTTCCGAGATCAGACGAGACCGGGCGTTCTTGGGCTGGTATGGCCGTAAGCAATCTCTGCTTGAAAATCTTGGACTTTAAACAACCTAGGCTTGAAAACATATCACAGAGTGAAAATACCTCTTAACTTACTTTAGAAAAAAACTAACAAAGCGATGCAAAAAAACTTCATTTTAAAAAGTTTTTCAACAGTTAAAGCTTACAGCACCTGGTATTCCCAGGAGGTCTCCCATCCAAGTACTAACCAGGCCCAAGCCTTCTTAGCTTCCGAGATCAGACGAGACCGGGCGTTCTTGGGCTGGTATGGCCGTAAGCAATCTCTGCTTGAAAATCTTGGACTTTAAACAACCTAGGCTTGAAAACATATCACAGAGTGAAAATACCTCTTAACTTACTTTAGAAAAAAACTAACAAAGCGATGCAAAAAAACTTCATTTTAAAAAGTTTTTCAACAGTTAAAGCTTACAGCACCTGGTATTCCCAGGAGGTCTCCCATCCAAGTACTAACCAGGCCCAAGCCTTCTTAGCTTCCGAGATCAGACGAGACCGGGCGTTCTTGGGCTGGTATGGCCGTAAGCAATCTCTGCTTGAAAATCTTGGACTTTAAACAACCTAGGCTTGAAAACATATCACAGAGTGAAAATACCTCTTAACTTACTTTAGAAAAAAACTAACAAAGCGATGCAAAAAAACTTCATTTTAAAAAGTTTTTCAACAGTTAAAGCTTACAGCACCTGGTATTCCCAGGAGGTCTCCCATCCAAGTACTAACCAGGCCCAAGCCTTCTTAGCTTCCGAGATCAGACGAGACCGGGCGTTCTTGGGCTGGTATGGCCGTAAGCAATCTCTGCTTGAAAATCTTGGACTTTAAACAACCTAGGCTTGAAAACATATCACAGAGTGAAAATACCTCTTAACTTACTTTAGAAAAAAACTAACAAAGCGATGCAAAAAAACTTCATTTTAAAAAGTTTTTCAACAGTTAAAGCTTACAGCACCTGGTATTCCCAGGAGGTCTCCCATCCAAGTACTAACCAGGCCCAAGCCTTCTTAGCTTCCGAGATCAGACGAGACCGGGCGTTCTTGGGCTGGTATGGCCGTAAGCAATCTCTGCTTGAAAATCTTGGACTTTAAACAACCTAGGCTTGAAAACATATCACAGAGTGAAAATACCTCTTAACTTACTTTAGAAAAAAACTAACAAAGCGATGCAAAAAAACTTCATTTTAAAAAGTTTTTCAACAGTTAAAGCTTACAGCACCTGGTATTCCCAGGAGGTCTCCCATCCAAGTACTAACCAGGCCCAAGCCTTCTTAGCTTCCGAGATCAGACTGAGACCGGGCGTTCTTGGGCTGGTATGGCCGTAAGCAATCTCTGCTTGAAAATCTTGGACTTTAAACAACCTAGGCTTGAAAACATATCACAGAGTGAAAATACCTCTTAACTTACTTTAGAAAAAAACTAACAAAGCGATGCAAAAAAACTTCATTTTAAAAAGTTTTTCAACAGTTAAAGCTTACAGCACCTGGTATTCCCAGGAGGTCTCCCATCCAAGTACTAACCAGGCCCAAGCCTTCTTAGCTTCCGAGATCAGACTAGACCAGGGCGTTCTTGGGCTGGTATGGCCTGTAAGCAATCTCTGCTTGAAAATCTTGGACTTTAAAAAGACCTAGGCTTGAAAACATATCACAGAGTGAAAATACCTCTTAACTTACTTCAGAAAAAAACTAATAAAGCGATGCAAAAAAACTTCATTTTAAAAAGTTTTTCAACAGTTAAAGCTTACAGCACCTGGTATTCCCAGGAGGTCTCCCATCCAAGTACTAACCAGGCCCAAGCCTTCTTAGCTTCCGAGATCAGACGAGACCGGGCGTTCTTGGGCTGGTATGGCCGTAAGCAATCTCTGCTTGAAAATCTTGGACTTTAAACAACCTAGGCTTGAAAACATATCACAGAGTGAAAATACCTCTTAACTTACTTTAGAAAAACACTAACAAAGCGATGCAAAAAAACTTCATTTTAAAAAGTTTTTCAACAGTTAAAGCTTACAACACCTGGTATTCCCAGGAGGTCTCCCATCCAAGTACTAACCAGGCCCAAGCCTTCTTAGCTTCCGAGATCAGACTAGACCAGGCGTTCTTGGGCTGGTATGGCCTGTAAGCAATCTCTGCTTGAAAATCTTGGACTTTAAACAACCTAGGCTTGAAAACATATCACAGAGTGAAAATACCTCTTAACTTACTTAGAAAAAAACTAACAAAGCGATGCAAAAAAACTTCATTTTAAAAAGTTTTTCAACAGTTAAAGCTTACAGCACCTGGTATTCCCAGGAGGTCTCCCATCCAAGTACTAACCAGGCCCAAGCCTTCTTAGCTTCCGAGATCAGACGAGACCGGGCGTTCTTGGGCTGGTATGGCCGTAAGCAATCTCTGCTTGAAAATCTTGGACTTTAAACAACCTAGGCTTGAAAACATATCACAGAGTGAAAATACCTCTTAACTTACTTTAGAAAAAAACTAACAAAGCGATGCAAAAAAACTTCATTTTAAAAAGTTTTTCAACAGTTAAAGCTTACAGCACCTGGTATTCCCAGGAGGTCTCCCATCCAAGTACTAACCAGGCCCAAGCCTTCTTAGCTTCCGAGATCAGACGAGACCGGGCGTTCTTGGGCTGGTATGGCCGTAAGCAATCTCTGCTTGAAAATCTTGGACTTTAAACAACCTAGGCTTGAAAACATATCACAGAGTGAAAATACCTCTTAACTTACTTTAGAAAAAACTAACAAAGCGATGCAAAAAAACTTCATTTTAAAAAGTTTTTCAACAGTTAAAGCTTACAGCACCTGGTATTCCCAGGAGGTCTCCCATCCAAGTACTAACCAGGCCCAAGCCTTCTTAGCTTCCGAGATCAGACGAGACCGGGCGTTCTTGGGCTGGTATGGCCGTAAGCAATCTCTGCTTGAAAATCTTGGACTTTAAACAACCTAGGCTTGAAAACATATCACAGAGTGAAAATACCTCTTAACTTACTTTAGAAAAAAACTAATAAAGCGATGCAAAAAACTTCATTTTAAAAAGTTTTTCAACAGTTAAAGCTTACAACACCTGGTATTCCCATGGAGGTCTCCCATCCAAGTACTAACCAGGCCCAAGCCTTCTTAGCTTCCGAGATCAGACGAGACCGGGCGTTCTTGGGCTGGTATGGCCGTAAGTCAAGTCAAGTCAAGTCAAGTCAAGTCAACTTTATTGTCAATTCTGCCACATGTACAGGACATGCAGAGAATTGAAATTACGTTACTCTCTGACCCATAAAAATAACATTAAATACAAAAACAGTAACAGTAACGAATACAGAGTATAAATACAATTTAAAAAGAAAGGCACAATATACAATTTTAAAAACACCATGTACAAATAAGGGCACATGGTGGAGAGTGCAACATCAGGAGAGTGCAAAAACCAATAGTGCAACAGAGTTTAAGTTTAAAGTGACGAAGTGAAAGTGAGGTAGATGGCAGACCAGAGCTGCACAGAGTGACTGGTGCATGGTCAGTTTGTGTGATTTAGAGTTCAGAAAGTTTGTGGAGCAGAAGAGGGGAGTGAGGGGAGTGGGGGCAGAGCCGGGAGGGAGTTGAGTTTCCTGACCGCCTGATGGGTGAAGCTGTCCTTCAGTCTGCTGGTCCTGGCCTGGAGACTCCGCAGTCTCCTCCCTGATGGCAGCAGGCTGAAGAAGGTTTGCATTGGGTAAGCAATCTCTGCTTGAAAATCTTGGACTTTAAACAACCTAGGCTTGAAAACATATCACAGAGTGAAAATACCTCTTAACTTACTTTAGAAAAAAACTAAAAAAGCGATGCAAAAAAAATTCATTTTAAAAGTTTTTCAACAGTTAAAGCTTACAGCACCTGGTATTCCCAGGAGGTCTCCCATCCAAGTTCTAACCAGGCCCAAGCCTTCTTAGCTTCCGAGATCAGACGAGACCGGGCGTTCTTGGGCTGGTATGGCCGTCAGCAATCTCTGCTTGAAAATCTTGGACTTTAAACAACCTAAGCTTGAAAACATATCACAGAGTGAAAATACCTCTTAACCCTCCTGTTATGTTCGTTTCTTAGGAACACCAATAATGTTCCTGGGTCAGTTTGACCCGGGACATGTTTACTTATCCAAAAGTGTCAGAAACCAAAAAATCCCAATAAACATAATTTATATTTCATTATTAACTCCATTACTAACCATTTCAATCAATATCATGGTTCAATGAGGATAATTCACTTGTTTTTCATAAAAACTGCATTTTTAATTTTTTTAAATGTATGTTGGAAATACCTACATATAAACAAAATAGTTTTACATGACATTGATGATTTTAAAAATTTTATTTTTATGCATGTTTAATGCATAGCTGGTGTTTGCATCACATGCTGCCCAGATTTTTATGCCATATTTGGCTGGTTTGGAAGGCATATATTGCCTAAAAGGGCAGCGACCTCTGAATGCCACTAGCCTTTCATCCACTGTGACATTAGGGCCTGGGTTATAGAGTAGAGGAAGTTGCTCTACCCACTTGTCCCACACTGTCCTAACAGCTGCCAGCTTGTCTCTCTCCCCTCTGACAGTCCTTGTCTCTCGATTATCGAATCGGATTACTTTGGAGAAAATGTGAAAAGTCTCCAGAGACATTGTGGCACGAAATATAGCCCTGCCTATCTCTGCATCCCACAGACTGGCTGTTGATTCATCCTTTGATTTGTAGACCCCAGCCAGGATGAGGACTCCCAAATATGCATGTATGCACTTCTCCCCCAAAACACGCCTGCCTTCTAAATTTGTCATTTCAAGAATGATTTTCTGTATTGAGTTGGTCATGACAAGCTCAAAAGCTGACTTGATGTCTGTTACACGAGTCACTGCCATCCTAGTGGGCCCTGGCACTGTCTTTATTATGTTTTCTGCAGACAGTTTTGCCTGACGCATATTTGGGGATGAAGACCACTGTATTTCACCATTTTTTGATGTAAATTCCTTGCTAGGAGGAATATGAATAGAAGCTTCCTCATTTGGCTCATAATCAGAATCATCAGACTCAGAATTGACCTCAAGATGGTCTTCATCTTCAGACACATCCTCCTCTATTTCACCGTCGTGATCAAAGATTAGTTCCAGAGCCTCCTGTGCTGTCATATTTTTATGTATGCTGCTCATTTTCTAAAGCTCTGACAGAGACTAGATCATATGTAGCTGCAGAGTGTAATGTTGTAGGACCCCCTTGCAGAGAATCTTTATATGTTTGGCACTTCCCCTACTAAGTGCCCACTCAGTGTGCGTGGAGTTTGCCTACGGGAACTTTTTCTGTTCCCGTGGGCAAACTCTATTGAGTGTGGGCGGAGTTTGCCCACGGGAACAGAAAAGGTTCCTGTCAAAAGTCATAACACCTGCATTCTTGCACTTACAGATGAGGTCACTTTAACCTCCACTTTGACTGCCGGGTCAAATTGACCCGAACAGTATCTGTGTAATAGTAACATGTAGGGGGGGGTTGTACATATGTGAAATGAACCCTTTTTATTTTATATGTTGATTACTGTTATTAAGCCAAGCACAAGTAGTTTCATACTGAAAAAATACTTTTAACTATTTTTTTTAGATATTTGAAATTTAAAATGGGTCAATTTGACCCGCAACATAACAGATGGGTTAAAAAGTTTTTCAACAGTTAAAGCTTACAACACCTGGTATTCCCAGGAGGTCTCCCATCCAAGTACTAACCAGGCCCAAGCCTTCTTAGCTTCCGAGATCAGACGAGACCGGGCGTTCTTGGCCTGGTATGGCCGTAAGCAATCTCTGCTTGAAAATCTTGGACTTTAAACAACCTAGGCTTGAAAACATATCACAAAGTAAAAATACCTCTTAACTTACTTTAGAAAAAAACTAACAAAGCGATGCAAAAAACTACATTTTAAAAAGTTTTTCAACAGTTAAAGCTTACAGCACCTGGTATTCCCAGGAGGTCTCCCATCCAAGTACTAACCAGGCCCAAGCCTTCTTAGCTTCCGAGATCAGACGAGACCGGGCGTTCTTGGGCTGGTATGGCCGTAAGCAATCTCTGCTTGAAAATCTTGGACTTTAAACAACCTAGGCTTGAAAACATATCACAGAGTGAAAATACCTCTTAACTTACTTTACAAAAAAACTAAAAAAGCGATGCAAAAAAACTTCATTTTAAAAAGTTTTTCAACAGTTAAAGCTTACAGCACCTGGTATTCCCAGGAGGTCTCCCATCCAAGTACTAACCAGGCCCAAGCCTTCTTAGCTTCCGAGATCAGACTGAGACCGGGCGTTCTTGGGCTGGTATGGCCGTAAGCAATCTCTGCTTGAAAATCTTGGACTTTAAACAACCTAGGCTTGAAAACATATCACAGAGTGAAAATACCTTCTTAACTTACTTTAGAAAAACACTAACAAAGCGATGCAAAAAAACTTCATTTTAAAAAGTTTTTCAACAGTTAAAGCTTACAACACCTGGTATTCCCAGGAGGTCTCCCATCCAAGTACTAACCAGGCCCAAGCCTTCTTAGCTTCCGAGATCAGACTAGACCAGGCGTTCTTGGGCTGGTATGGCTGTAAGCAATCTCTGCTTGAAAATCTTGGACTTTAAAAGACCTAGGCTTGAAAACATATCACAGAGTGAAAATACCTCTTAACTTACTTCAGAATAAAACTAATAAAGCGATGCAAAAAAACTTCATTTTAAAAAGTTTTTCAACAGTTAAAGCTTACAGCACCTGGTATTCCCAGGAGGTCTCCCATCCAAGTACTAACCAGGCCCAAGCCTTCTTAGCTTCCGAGATCAGACTAGACCAGGCGTTCTTGGGCTGGTATGGCTGTAAGCAATCTCTGCTTGAAAATCTTGGACTTTAAAAGACCTAGGCTTGAAAACATATCACAGAGTGAAAATACCTATTAACTTACTTCAGAAAAAAACTAATAAAGCGATGCAAAAAAACTTCATTTTAAAAAGTTTTTCAACAGTTAAAGCTTACAGCACCTGGTATTCCCAGGAGGTCTCCCATCCAAGTACTAACCAGGCCCAAGCCTTCTTAGCTTCCGAGATCAGACGAGACCGGGCGTTCTTGGGCTGGTATGGCCGTAAGCAATCTCTGCTTGAAAATCTTGGACTTTAAACAACCTGAGGCTTGAAAACATATCACAGAGTGAAAATACCTCTTAACTTACTTTAGAAAAATACTAACAAAGCGATGCAAAAAAACTTCATTTTAAAAAGTTTTTCAACAGTTAAAGCTTACAGCACCTGGTATTCCCAGGAGGTCTCCCATCCAAGTACTAACCAGGCCCAAGCCTTCTTAGCTTCCGAGATCAGACTAGACCGGGCGTTCTTGGGCTGGTATGGCCGTAAGCAATCTCTGCTTGAAAATCTTGGACTTTAAACAACCTAGGCTTGAAAACATATCACAGAGTGAAAATACCTCTTAACTTACTTTAGAAAAACACTAACAAAGCGATGCAAAAAAACTTCATTTTAAAAAGTTTTTCAACAGTTAAAGCTTACAACACCTGGTATTCCCAGGAGGTCTCCCATCCAAGTACTAACCAGGCCCAAGCCTTCTTAGCTTCCGAGATCAGACTAGACCAGGCGTTCTTGGGCTGGTATGGCTGTAAGCAATCTCTGCTTGAAAATCTTGGACTTTAAACAACCTAGGCTTGAAAACATATCACAGAGTGAAAATACCTCTTAACTTACTTCAGAAAAAAACTAATAAAGCGATGCAAAAAAACTTCATTTTAAAAAGTTTTTCAACAGTTAAAGCTTACAGCACCTGGTATTCCCAGGAGGTCTCCCATCCAAGTACTAACCAGGCCCAAGCCTTCTTAGCTTCCGAGATCAGACGAGACCGGGCGTTCTTGGGCTGGTATGGCCGTAAGCAATCTCTGCTTGAAAATCTTGGACTTTAAACAACCTAGGCTTGAAAACATATCACAGAGTGAAAATACCTCTTAACTTACTTTAGAAAAACACTAACAAAGCGATGCAAAAAAACTTCATTTTAAAAAGTTTTTCAACAGTTAAAGCTTACAACACCTGGTATTCCCAGGAGGTCTCCCATCCAAGTACTAACCAGGCCCAAGCCTTCTTAGCTTCCGAGATCAGACTAGACCAGGCGTTCTTGGGCTGGTATGGCTGTAAGCAATCTCTGCTTGAAAATCTTGGACTTTAAAAGACCTAGGGTTGAAAACATATCACAGAGTGAAAATACCTCTTAACTTACTTCAGAAAAAAACTAATAAAGCGATGCAAAAAAACTTCATTTTAAAAAGTTTTTCAACAGTTAAAGCTTACAGCACCTGGTATTGCCAGGAGGTCTCCCATCCAAGTACTAACCAGGCCCAAGCCTTCTTAGCTTCCGAGATCAGACGAGACCGGGCGTTCTTGGGCTGGTATGGCCGTAAGCAATCTCTGCTTGAAAATCTTGGACTTTAAACAACCTAGGCTTGAAAACATATCACAGAGTGAAAATACCTCTTAACTTACTTTAGAAAAACACTAAAAAAGCGATGCAAAAAAACTTCATTTTAAAAAGTTTTTCAACAGTTAAAGCTTACAACACCTGGTATTCCCAGGAGGTCTCCCATCCAAGTACTAACCAGGCCCAAGCCTTCTTAGCTTCCGAGATCAGACTAGACCAGGCGTTCTTGGGCTGGTATGGCTGTAAGCAATCTCTGCTTGAAAATCTTGGACTTTAAAAGACCTAGGCTTGAAAACATATCACAGAGTGAAAATACCTCTTAACTTACTTCAGAAAAAAACTAATAAAGCGATGCAAAAAAACTTCATTTTAAAAAGTTTTTCAACAGTTAAAGTTTACAGGACCTGGTATTCCTAGGAGGTCTCCCATCCAAGTACTAACTAGGCCCAAGCATTCTTAGCTTCCGAGATCAGACAAGACCGGGCGTTCTTGGGCTGGTATGGCCGTAAGCAATCTCTGCTTGAAAATCTTGGACTTTAAACAACCTAGGCTTGAAAACATATCACAGAGTGAAAGTACCTCTTAACTTACTTTAGAAAAAAACTAACAAAGCGATGCAAAAAAACTTCATTTAAAAAGTTTTTCAACAGTTAAAGCTTACAGCACCTGGTATTCCCAGGAGGTCTCCCATCCAAGTACTAACCAGGCCCAAGCCTTCTTAGCTTCCGAGATCAGACGAGACCGGGCGTTCTTGGGCTGGTATGGCCGTAAGCAATCTCTGCTTGAAAATCTTGGACTTTAAACAACCTAGGCTTGAAAACATATCACAGAGTGAAAATACCTCTTAACTTACTTTAGAAAAACACTAACAAAGCGATGCAAAAAAACTTCATTTTAAAAAGTTTTTCAACAGTTAAAGCTTACAAGCACCTGGTATTCCCAGGAGGTCTCCCATCCAAGTACTAACCAGGCCCAAGCCTTCTTAGCTTCCGAGATCAGACTAGACCAGGCGTTCTTGGGCTGGTATGGCTGTAAGCAATCTCTGCTTGAAAATCTTGGACTTTAAAAGACCTAGGGTTGAAAACATATCACAGAGTGAAAATACCTCTTAACTTACTTCAGAAAAAAACTAATAAAGCGATGCAAAAAAACTTCATTTTAAAAAGTTTTTCAACAGTTAAAGCTTACAGCACCTGGTATTCCCAGGAGGTCTCCCATCCAAGTACTAACCAGGCCCAAGCCTTCTTAGCTTCCGAGATCAGACGAGACCGGGCGTTCTTGGGCTGGTATGGCCGTAAGCAATCTCTGCTTGAAAATCTTGGACTTTAAACAACCTAGGCTTGAAAACATATCACAGAGTGAAAATACCTCTTAACTTACTTTAGAAAAACACTAACAAAGCGATGCAAAAAAACTTCATTTTAAAAAGTTTTTCAACAGTTAAAGCTTACAACACCTGGTATTCCCAGGAGGTCTCCCATCCAAGTACTAACCAGGCCCAAGCCTTCTTAGCTTCCGAGATCAGACTAGACCAGGCGTTCTTGGGCTGGTATGGCTGTAAGCAATCTCTGCTTGAAAATCTTGGACTTTAAAAGACCTAGGCTTGAAAACATATCACAGAGTGAAAATACCTCTTAACTTACTTCAGAAAAAAACTAATAAAGCGATGCAAAAAAACTTCATTTTAAAAAGTTTTTCAACAGTTAAAGCTTACAGCACCTGGTATTCCCAGGAGGTCTCCCATCCAAGTACTAACCAGGCCCAAGCCTTCTTAGCTTCCGAGATCAGACGAGACCGGGCGTTCTTGGGCTGGTATGGCCGTAAGCAATCTCTGCTTGAAAATCTTGGACTTTAAACAACCTAGGCTTGAAAACATATCACAGAGTGAAAATACCTCTTAACTTACTTTCAGAAAAAAACTAACAAAGCGATGCAAAAAAACTTCATTTTAAAAAGTTTTTCAACAGTTAAAGCTTACAGCACCTGGTATTCCCAGGAGGTCTCCCATCCAAGTACTAACCAGGCCCAAGCCTTCTTAGCTTCCGAGATCAGACGAGACCGGGCGTTCTTGGGCTGGTATGGCCGTAAGCAATCTCTGCTTGAAAATCTTGGACTTTAAACAACCTAGGCTTGAAAACATATCACAGAGTGAAAATACCTCTTAACTTACTTTAGAAAAAAACTAACAAAGCGATGCAAAAAAACTTCATTTTAAAAAGTTTTTCAACAGTTAAAGCTTACAAGCACCTGGTATTCCCAGGAGGTCTCCCATCCAAGTACTAACCAGGCCCAAGCCTTCTTAGCTTCCGAGATCAGACTAGACCAGGCGTTCTTGGGCTGGTATGGCTGTAAGCAATCTCTGCTTGAAAATCTTGGACTTTAAAAGACCTAGGCTTGAAAACATATCACAGAGTGAAAATACCTCTTAACTTACTTCAGAAAAAAACTAATAAAGCGATGCAAAAAAACTTCATTTTAAAAAGTTTTTCAACAGTTAAAGCTTACAGCACCTGGTATTCCCAGGAGGTCTCCCATCCAAGTACTAACCAGGCCCAAGCCTTCTTAGCTTCCGAGATCAGACGAGACCGGGCGTTCTTGGGCTGGTATGGCCGTAAGCAATCTCTGCTTGAAAATCTTGGACTTTAAACAACCTAGGCTTGAAAACATATCACAGAGTGAAAATACCTCTTAACTTACTTTAGAAAAACACTAACAAAGCGATGCAAAAAAACTTCATTTTAAAAAGTTTTTCAACAGTTAAAGCTTACAGCACCTGGTATTCCCAGGAGGTCTCCCATCCAAGTACTAACCAGGCCCAAGCCTTCTTAGCTTCCGAGATCAGACTAGACCAGGCGTTCTTGGGCTGGTATGGCTGTAAGCAATCTCTGCTTGAAAATCTTGGACTTTAAAAGACCTAGGCTTGAAAACATATCACAGAGTGAAAATACCTCTTAACTTACTTCAGAAAAAAACTAATAAAGCGATGCAAAAAAACTTCATTTTAAAAAGTTTTTCAACAGTTAAAGCTTACAGCACCTGGTATTCCCAGGAGGTCTCCCATCCAAGTACTAACCAGGCCCAAGCCTTCTTAGCTTCCGAGATCAGACGAGACCGGGCGTTCTTGGGCTGGTATGGCCGTAAGCAATCTCTGCTTGAAAATCTTGGACTTTAAACAACCTAGGCTTGAAAACATATCACAGAGTGAAAATACCTCTTAACTTACTTTAGAAAAAAACTAACAAAGCGATGCAAAAAAACTTCATTTTAAAAAGTTTTTCAACAGTTAAAGCTTACAGCACCTGGTATTCCCAGGAGGTCTCCCATCCAAGTACTAACCAGGCCCAAGCCTTCTTAGCTTCCGAGATCAGACGAGACCGGGCGTTCTTGGGCTGGTATGGCCGTAAGCAATCTCTGCTTGAAAATCTTGGACTTTAAACAACCTAGGCTTGAAAACATATCACAGAGTGAAAATACCTCTTAACTTACTTTAGAAAAAAACTAACAAAGCGATGCAAAAAAACTTCATTTTAAAAAGTTTTTCAACAGTTAAAGCTTACAGCACCTGGTATTCCCAGGAGGTCTCCCATCCAAGTACTAACCAGGCCCAAGCCTTCTTAGCTTCCGAGATCAGACTAGACCAGGGCGTTCTTGGGCTGGTATGGCCGTAAGCAATCTCTGCTTGAAAATCTTGGACTTTAAACAACCTAGGCTTGAAAACATATCACAGAGTGAAAATACCTCTTAACTTACTTTAGAAAAAAACTAACAAAGCGATGCAAAAAAACTTCATTTTAAAAAGTTTTTCAACAGTTAAAGCTTACAGCACCTGGTATTCCCAGGAGGTCTCCCATCCAAGTACTAACCAGGCCCAAGCCTTCTTAGCTTCCGAGATCAGACGAGACCGGGCGTTCTTGGGCTGGTATGGCCGTAAGCAATCTCTGCTTGAAAATCTTGGACTTTAAACAACCTAGGCTTGAAAACATATCACAGAGTGAAAATACCTCTTAACTTACTTTAGAAAAAAACTAACAAAGCGATGCAAAAAAACTTCATTTTAAAAAGTTTTTCAACAGTTAAAGCTTACAGCACCTGGTATTCCCAGGAGGTCTCCCATCCAAGTACTAACCAGGCCCAAGCCTTCTTAGCTTCCGAGATCAGACGAGACCAGGCGTTCTTGGGCTGGTATGGCCGTAAGCAATCTCTGCTTGAAAATCTTGGACTTTAAACAACCTAGGCTTGAAAACATATCACAGAGTGAAAATACCTCTTAACTTACTTTAGAAAAAAACTAACAAAGCGATGCAAAAAAACTTCATTTTAAAAAGTTTTTCAACAGTTAAAGCTTACAGCACCTGGTATTCCCAGGAGGTCTCCCATCCAAGTACTAACCAGGCCCAAGCCTTCTTAGCTTCCGAGATCAGACGAGACCAGGCGTTCTTGGGCTGGTATGGCTGTAAGCAATCTCTGCTTGAAAATCTTGGACTTTAAACAACCTAGGCTTGAAAACATATCACAGAGTGAAAATACCTCTTAACTTACTTCAGAAAAAAACTAACAAAGCGATGCAAAAAAACTTCATTTTAAAAAGTTTTTCAACAGTTAAAGCTTACAGCACCTGGTATTCCCAGGAGGTCTCCCATCCAAGTACTAACCAGGCCCAAGCCTTCTTAGCTTCCGAGATCAGACGAGACCGGGCGTTCTTGGGCTGGTATGGCCGTAAGCAATCTCTGCTTGAAAATCTTGGACTTTAAACAACCTAGGCTTGAAAACATATCACAGAGTGAAAATACCTCTTAACTTACTTTAGAAAAAACTAACAAAGCGATGCAAAAAAACTTCATTTTAAAAAGTTTTTCAACAGTTAAAGCTTACAGCACCTGGTATTCCCAGGAGGTCTCCCATCCAAGTACTAACCAGGCCCAAGCCTTCTTAGCTTCCGAGATCAGACTAGACCGGGCGTTCTTGGGCTGGTATGGCCGTAAGCAATCTCTGCTTGAAAATCTTGGACTTTAAACAACCTAGGCTTGAAAACATATCACAGAGTGAAAATACCTCTTAACTTACTTTAGAAAAAACTAACAAAGCGATGCAAAAAAACTTCATTTTAAAAAGTTTTTCAACAGTTAAAGCTTACAGCACCTGGTATTCCCAGGAGGTCTCCCATCCAAGTACTAACCAGGCCCAAGCCTTCTTAGCTTCCGAGATCAGACGAGACCGGGCGTTCTTGGGCTGGTATGGCCGTAAGCAATCTCTGCTTGAAAATCTTGGACTTTAAACAACCTAGGCTTGAAAACATATCACAGAGTGAAAATACCTCTTAACTTACTTAGAAAAAAACTAACAAAGCGATGCAAAAAAACTTCATTTTAAAAAGTTTTTCAACAGTTAAAGCTTACAGCACCTGGTATTCCCAGGAGGTCTCCCATCCAAGTACTAACCAGGCCCAAGCCTTCTTAGCTTCCGAGATCAGACGAGACCGGGCGTTCTTGGGCTGGTATGGCCGTAAGCAATCTCTGCTTGAAAATCTTGGACTTTAAACAACCTAGGCTTGAAAACATATCACAGAGTGAAAATACCTCTTAACTTACTTTAGAAAAAAACTAACAAAGCGATGCAAAAAAACTTCATTTTAAAAAGTTTTTCAACAGTTAAAGCTTACAGCACCTGGTATTCCCAGGAGGTCTCCCATCCAAGTACTAACCAGGCCCAAGCCTTCTTAGCTTCCGAGATCAGACGAGACCGGGCGTTCTTGGGCTGGTATGGCCGTAAGCAATCTCTGCTTGAAAATCTTGGACTTTAAACAACCTAGGCTTGAAAACATATCACAGAGTGAAAATACCTCTTAACTTACTTTAGAAAAAAACTAACAAAGCGATGCAAAAAAACTTCATTTTAAAAAGTTTTTCAACAGTTAAAGCTTACAGCACCTGGTATTCCCAGGAGGTCTCCCATCCAAGTACTAACCAGGCCCAAGCCTTCTTAGCTTCCGAGATCAGACGAGACCGGGCGTTCTTGGGCTGGTATGGCCGTAAGCAATCTCTGCTTGAAAATCTTGGACTTTAAACAACCTAGGCTTGAAAACATATCACAGAGTGAAAATACCTCTTAACTTACTTTAGAAAAACACTAACAAAGCGATGCAAAAAAACTTCATTTTAAAAAGTTTTTCAACAGTTAAAGCTTACAGCACCTGGTATTCCCAGGAGGTCTCCCATCCAAGTACTAACCAGGCCCAAGCCTTCTTAGCTTCCGAGATCAGACTAGACCGGGCGTTCTTGGGCTGGTATGGCCTGTAAGCAATCTCTGCTTGAAAATCTTGGACTTTAAACAACCTAGGCTTGAAAACATATCACAGAGTGAAAATACCTCTTAACTTACTTTAGAAAAAACTAATAAAGCGATGCAAAAAAACTTCATTTTAAAAAGTTTTTCAACAGTTAAAGCTTACAGCACCTGGTATTCCCAGGAGGTCTCCCATCCAAGTACTAACCAGGCCCAAGCCTTCTTAGCTTCCGAGATCAGACGAGACCGGCGTTCTTGGGCTGGTATGGCCGTAAGCAATCTCTGCTTGAAAATCTTGGACTTTAAAAGACCTAGGCTTGAAAACATATCACAGAGTGAAAATACCTCTTAACTTACATTAAAAAAAAACTAACAAAGCGATGCAAAAAAACTTCATTTTAAAAAGTTTTTCAACAGTTAAAGCTTACAGCACCTGGTATTCCCAGGAGGTCTCCCATCCAAGTACTAACCAGGCCCAAGCCTTCTTAGCTTCCGAGATCAGACGAGACCGGGCGTTCTTGGGCTGGTATGGCCGTAAGCAATCTCTGCTTGAAAATCTTGGACTTTAAACAACCTAGGCTTGAAAACATATCACAGAGTGAAAATACCTCTTAACTTACTTTAGAAAAAAACTAACAAAGCGATGCAAAAAAACTTCATTTTAAAAAGTTTTTCAACAGTTAAAGCTTACAGCACCTGGTATTCCCAGGAGGTCTCCCATCCAAGTACTAACCAGGCCCAAGCCTTCTTAGCTTCCGAGATCAGACGAGACCGGGCGTTCTTGGGCTGGTATGGCCGTAAGCAATCTCTGCTTGAAAATCTTGGACTTTAAACAACCTAGGCTTGAAAACATATCACAGAGTGAAAATACCTCTTAACTTACTTTAGAAAAAAACTAACAAAGCGATGCAAAAAAACTTCATTTTAAAAAGTTTTTCAACAGTTAAAGCTTACAGCACCTGGTATTCCCAGGAGGTCTCCCATCCAAGTACTAACCAGGCCCAAGCCTTCTTAGCTTCCGAGATCAGACGAGACCGGGCGTTCTTGGGCTGGTATGGCCGTAAGCAATCTCTGCTTGAAAATCTTGGACTTTAAACAACCTAGGCTTGAAAACATATCACAGAGTGAAAATACCTCTTAACTTACTTTAGAAAAAAACTAACTAAAGCGATGCAAAAAAACTTCATTTTTAAAAAGTTTTTCAACAGTTAAAGCTTACAGCACCTGGTATTCCCAGGAGGTCTCCCATCCAAGTACTAACCAGGCCCAAGCCTTCTTTAGCTTCCTCGAGATCAGACGAGACCGGGCGTTCTTGGGATGGTATTGGCCGAAGCAATCTCTGCTTGAAAAATCTTGGACTTTAAACAGACTAGGCTTGAAAACATATCACAGAGTGAAAATCCCTCTTACCTTACTTTAGAAAAACACTAACAAGCGATGCAAAAAAACTTCATTTTAAAAAGTTTTCAACAGTTAAAGCTTACAACACCTGGTATTCCCAGGAGGGTCTCCCATCCAGTACTAACCCGGCCCAGAAGCCTTCTTAGCTTCCGAGATCAGACTAGACCAGGGCGTCTTGGGCTGGTATGGCTGTAAGCAATCTCTGCTTGAAAATCTTGGACTTTAAAAGACCTAGGGTTGAAAACATATCACAGAGTGAAAATACCTCTAACTTACTTCAGAAAAAAACTATAAAGCGATGCAAAAAAACTTCATTTTTAAAATAGTTTTTCAACATTTAAAGCTTACAGCACCTGGTATTGCCAGGAGGTCTCCCATCCAA
>NW_021630025.1:0-26856 GCF_900700375.1 Denticeps clupeoides | reverse complement strand
CACACTTTTGGTTGAAACTACACTTTTCCATCAAAATTTTGCATGTCCAACACTGTGAAACACTTAAGAACATCATTTCTAGCAGTATCCTTAAAGAAAATGTGAAGTTTCATTTGTTTTTAGCTTTGTTTATGGTTGACTTGAACGGAGTGCTTTAAAGTGATTTTCAGCGCGTGTAAGGCCAAAACATGAAAAAGTTGATTCCGGACAGCGAATTCGAATCTTTTTACAACGATTTCTTTCTTACAACTTAGAAACTTCTTTTCCAATACAGAAAGTTGAAGATTTCAGCATGTCTCACTTGTTTTCAGCTTGTTTTGTGCAAAAACACGTTTGACCTTGAAAAAGTGACAATCTTTGGATAAAACACTTTCCCTTCAACATTTTCAACATCTAACACTTTGAAATACATAAGAACATCCGTAAACTAAAAGGAGAATAAAAGAGAATGTGAAATTTCATTTGTTTTCGGCCTCTTTTTAGCAAAACTATGTTTGACCTTGAAAAACACACTTTTGGCTGAAAACTACACTTTTCCATCAAAATTTTGCATGTCCAACACTGTGAAACACTTAAGAACATCATTTCTAGCAGTATCCTTAAAGAAAATTCGAAGTTTCATTTGTTTTTAGCTTTGTTTATGTTTGACCTGAACGGAGTGCTTTAAAGTGATTTTCAGCGCGTGTAAGGCCAAAACATGAAAAAGTTGATTCCGGACAGCGAATTCTAATCTTTTTACAACGTTCTCTTTCTTACAACTTAGAAACTTCATTTCCAATACAGAAAGTTGAAGATTTCAGCATGTCTCACTTGTTTTCAGCTTGTTTTGTGCAAAAACACGTTTGACCTTGAAAAAGTGACAATCTTTTGATAAATCACTTTCCCTTCAACATTTTCAACATCTAACACTTTGAAATACATAAGAACATCCCAAACTAAAAGGAGAAGCAAAGAGAATTTGAAATTTCATGTGTTTTAGGCCTCTTTTGTGTAAAACTATGTTTGACCTTGAAAAACACACTTTCTCCTAAAACTACACTTTTCCATCAAAATTTTGCATGTCCAACACTGTGAAACACTTAAGAACATCATTTCTAGCAGTATCCTTAAAGAAAATTCGAAGTTTCATTTGTTTTTAGCTTTGTTTATGTTTGACCTGAACGGAGTGCTTTAAAGTGATTTTCAGCGCGTGTAAGGCCAAAACATGAAAAAGTTGATTCCGGACAGCGAATTCTAATCTTTTTACAACGTTCTCTTTCTTACAACTTAGAAACTTCATTTCCAATACAGAAAGTTGAAGATTTCAGCATGTCTCACTTGTTTTCAGCTTGTTTTGTGCAAAAACACGTTTGACCTTGAAAAAGTGACAATCTTTTGATAAATCACTTTCCCTTCAACATTTTCAACATCTAACACTTTGAAATACATAAGAACATCCCAAACTAAAAGGAGAAGCAAAGAGAATTTGAAATTTCATGTGTTTTAGGCCTCTTTTGTGTAAAACTATGTTTGACCTTGAAAAACACACTTTCTCCTAAAACTACACTTTTCCATCAAAATTTTGCATGTCCAACACTGTGAAACACTTAAGAACATCATTTCTAGCAGTATCCTTAAAGAAAATTCGAAGTTTCATTTGTTTTTAGCTTTGTTTATGTTTGACCTGAACGGAGTGCTTTAAAGTGATTTTCAGCGCGTGTAAGGCCAAAACATGAAAAAGTTGATTCCGGACAGCGAATTCTAATCTTTTTACAACGTTCTCTTTCTTACAACTTAGAAACTTCATTTCCAATACAGAAAGTTGAAGATTTCAGCATGTCTCACTTGTTTTCAGCTTGTTTTGTGCAAAAACACGTTTGACCTTGAAAAAGTGACAATCTTTTGATAAATCACTTTCCCTTCAACATTTTCAACATCTAACACTTTGAAATACATAAGAACATCCCAAACTAAAAGGAGAAGCAGAGAGAATTTGAAATTTCATGTGTTTTAGGCCTCTTTTGTGTAAAACTATGTTTGACCTTGAAAAACACACTTTCTCCTAAAACTACACTTTTCCATCAAAATTTTGCATGTCCAACACTGTGAAACACTTAAGAACATAATTTCTAGCAGTATCCTTAAAGAAAATTCGAAGTTTCATTTGTTTTTAGCTTTGTTTATGTTTGACCTGAACGGAGTGCTTTAAAGTGATTTTCAGCGCGTGTAAGGCCAAAACATGAAAAAGTTGATTCCGGACAGCGAATTCTAATCTTTTTACAACGTTCTCTTTCTTACAACTTAGAAACTTCATTTCCAATACAGAAAGTTGAAGATTTCAGCATGTCTCACTTGTTTTCAGCTTGTTTTGTGCAAAAACACGTTTGACCTTGAAAAAGTGACAATCTTTTGATAAATCACTTTCCCTTCAACATTTTCAACATCTAACACTTTGAAATACATAAGAACATCCCAAACTAAAAGGAGAAGCAAAGAGAATTTGAAATTTCATGTGTTTTATGCCTCTTTTGTGTAAAACTATGTTTGACCTTGAAAAACACACTTTCTCCTAAAACTACACTTTTCCATCAAAATTTTGCATGTCCAACACTGTGAAACACTTAAGAACATCATTTCTAGCAGTATCCTTAAAGAAAATTCGAAGTTTCATTTGTTTTTAGCTTTGTTTATGTTTGACCTGAACGGAGTGCTTTAAAGTGATTTTCAGCGCGTGTAAGGCCAAAACATGAAAAAGTTGATTCCGGACAGCGAATTCTAATCTTTTTACAACGTTCTCTTTCTTACAACTTAGAAACTTCATTTCCAATACAGAAAGTTGAAGATTTCAGCATGTCTCACTTGTTTTCAGCTTGTTTTGTGCAAAAACACGTTTGACCTTGAAAAAGTGACAATCTTTTGATAAATCACTTTCCCTTCAACATTTTCAACATCTAACACTTTGAAATACACAAGAACATCCCAAACTAAAAGGAGAAGCAAAGAGAATTTGAAATTTCATGTGTTTTAGGCCTCTTTTGTGTAAAACTATGTTTGACCTTGAAAAACACACTTTCTCCTAAAACTACACTTTTCCATCAAAATTTTGCATGTCCAACACTGTGAAACACTTAAGAACATCATTTCTAGCAGTATCCTTAAAGAAAATTCGAAGTTTCATTTGTTTTTAGCTTTGTTTATGTTTGACCTGAACGGAGTGCTTTAAAGTGATTTTCAGCGCGTGTAAGGCCAAAACATGAAAAAGTTGATTCCGGACAGCGAATTCTAATCTTTTTACAACGTTCTCTTTCTTACAACTTAGAAACTTCATTTCCAATACAGAAAGTTGAAGATTTCAGCATGTCTCACTTGTTTTCAGCTTGTTTTGTGCAAAAACACGTTTGACCTTGAAAAAGTGACAATCTTTTGATAAATCACTTTCCCTTCAACATTTTCAACATCTAACACTTTGAAATACATAAGAACATCCCAAACTAAAAGGAGAAGTAAAGAGAATTTGAAATTTCATGTGTTTTAGGCCTCTTTTGTGTAAAACTATGTTTGACCTTGAAAAACACACTTTCTCCTAAAACTACACTTTTCCATCAAAATTTTGCATGTCCAACACTGTGAAACACTTAAGAACATCATTTCTAGCAGTATCCTTAAAGAAAATTCGAAGTTTCATTTGTTTTTAGCTTTGTTTATGTTTGACCTGAACGGAGTGCTTTAAAGTGATTTTCAGCGCGTGTAAGGCCAAAACATGAAAAAGTTGATTCCGGACAGCGAATTCTAATCTTTTTACAACGTTCTCTTTCTTACAACTTAGAAACTTCATTTCCAATACAGAAAGTTGAAGATTTCAGCATGTCTCACTTGTTTTCAGTTTGTTTTGTGCAAAAACACGTTTGACCTTGAAAAAGTGACAATCTTTTGATAAATCACTTTCCCTTCAACATTTTCAACATCTAACACTTTGAAATACATAAGAACATCCCAAACTAAAAGGAGAAGCAAAGAGAATTTGAAATTTCATGTGTTTTAGGCCTCTTTTGTGTAAAACTATGTTTGACCTTGAAAAACACACTTTCTCCTAAAACTACACTTTTCCATCAAAATTTTGCATGTCCAACACTGTGAAACACTTAAGAACATCATTTCTAGCAGTATCCTTAAAGAAAATTCGAAGTTTCATTTGTTTTTAGCTTTGTTTATGTTTGACCTGAACGGAGTGCTTTAAAGTGATTTTCAGCGCGTGTAAGGCCAAAACATGAAAAAGTTGATTCCGGACAGCGAATTCTAATCTTTTTACAACGTTCTCTTTCTTACAACTTAGAAACTTCATTTCCAATACAGAAAGTTGAAGATTTCAGCATGTCTCACTTGTTTTCAGCTTGTTTTGTGCAAAAACACGTTTGACCTTGAAAAAGTGACAATCTTTTGATAAATCACTTTCCCTTCAACATTTTCAACATCTAACACTTTGAAATACACAAGAACATCCCAAACTAAAAGGAGAAGCAAAGAGAATTTGAAATTTCATGTGTTTTAGGCCTCTTTTGTGTAAAACTATGTTTGACCTTGAAAAACACACTTTCTCCTAAAACTACACTTTTCCATCAAAATTTTGCATGTCCAACACTGTGAAACACTTAAGAACATCATTTCTAGCAGTATCCTTAAAGAAAATTCGAAGTTTCATTTGTTTTTAGCTTTGTTTATGTTTGACCTGAACGGAGTGCTTTAAAGTGATTTTCAGCGCGTGTAAGGCCAAAACATGAAAAAGTTGATTCCGGACAGCGAATTCTAATCTTTTTACAACGTTCTCTTTCTTACAACTTAGAAACTTCATTTCCAATACAGAAAGTTGAAGATTTCAGCATGTCTCACTTGTTTTCAGCTTTTTTTTGTGCAAAAACACGTTTGACCTTGAAAAAGTGACAATCTTTTGATAAATCACTTTCCCTTCAACATTTTCAACATCTAACACTTTGAAATACATAAGAACATCCCAAACTAAAAGGAGAAGCAAAGAGAATTTGAAATTTCATGTGTTTTAGGCCTCTTTTGTGTAAAACTATGTTTGACCTTGAAAAACACACTTTCTCCTAAAACTACACTTTTCCATCAAAATTTTGCATGTCCAACACTGTGAAACACTTAAGAACATCATTTCTAGCAGTATCCTTAAAGAAAATTCGAAGTTTCATTTGTTTTTAGCTTTGTTTATGTTTGACCTGAACGGAGTGCTTTAAAGTGATTTTCAGCGCGTGTAAGGCCAAAACATGAAAAAGTTGATTCCGGACAGCGAATTCTAATCTTTTTACAACGTTCTCTTTCTTACAACTTAGAAACTTCATTTCCAATACAGAAAGTTGAAGATTTCAGCATGTCTCACTTGTTTTCAGTTTGTTTTGTGCAAAAACACGTTTGACCTTGAAAAAGTGACAATCTTTTGATAAATCACTTTCCCTTCAACATTTTCAACATCTAACACTTTGAAATACATAAGAACATCCCAAACTAAAAGGAGAAGCAAAGAGAATTTGAAATTTCATGTGTTTTAGGCCTCTTTTGTGTAAAACTATGTTTGACCTTGAAAAACACACTTTCTCCTAAAACTACACTTTTCCATCAAAATTTTGCATGTCCAACACTGTGAAACACTTAAGAACATCATTTCTAGCAGTATCCTTAAAGAAAATTCGAAGTTTCATTTGTTTTTAGCTTTGTTTATGTTTGACCTGAACGGAGTGCTTTAAAGTGATTTTCAGCGCGTGTAAGGCCAAAACATGAAAAAGTTGATTCCGGACGGCGAATTCTAATCTTTTTACAACGTTCTCTTTCTTACAACTTAGAAACTTCATTTCCAATACAGAAAGTTGAAGATTTCAGCATGTCTCACTTGTTTTCAGCTTGTTTTGTGCAAAAACACGTTTGACCTTGAAAAAGTGACAATCTTTTGATAAATCACTTTCCCTTCAACATTTTCAACATCTAACACTTTGAAATACATAAGAACATCCCAAACTAAAAGGAGAAGCAAAGAGAATTTGAAATTTCATGTGTTTTAGGCCTCTTTTGTGTAAAACTATGTTTGACCTTGAAAAACACACTTTCTCCTAAAACTACACTTTTCCATCAAAATTTTGCATGTCCAACACTGTGAAACACTTAAGAACATCATTTCTAGCAGTATCCTTAAAGAAAATTCGAAGTTTCATTTGTTTTTAGCTTTGTTTATGTTTGACCTGAACGGAGTGCTTTAAAGTGATTTTCAGCGCGTGTAAGGCCAAAACATGAAAAAGTTGATTCCGGACAGCGAATTCTAATCTTTTTACAACGTTCTCTTTCTTACAACTTAGAAACTTCATTTCCAATACAGAAAGTTGAAGATTTCAGCATGTCTCACTTGTTTTCAGCTTTGTTTTGTGCAAAAACACGTTTGACCTTGAAAAAGTGACAATCTTTTGATAAATCACTTTCCCTTCAACATTTTCAACATCTAACACTTTGAAATACATAAGAACATCCCAAACTAAAAGGAGAAGCAAAGAGAATTTGAAATTTCATGTGTTTTAGGCCTCTTTTGTGTAAAACTATGTTTGACCTTGAAAAACACACTTTCTCCTAAAACTACACTTTTCCATCAAAATTTTGCATGTCCAACACTGTGAAACACTTAAGAACATCATTTCTAGCAGTATCCTTAAAGAAAATTCGAAGTTTCATTTGTTTTTAGCTTTGTTTATGTTTGACCTGAACGGAGTGCTTTAAAGTGATTTTCAGCGCGTGTAAGGCCAAAACATGAAAAAGTTGATTCCGGACAGCAAATTCTAATCTTTTTACAACGTTCTCTTTCTTACAACTTAGAAACTTCATTTCCAATACAGAAAGTTGAAGATTTCAGCATGTCTCACTTGTTTTCAGCTTTGTTTTGTGCAAAAACACGTTTGACCTTGAAAAAGTGACAATCTTTTGATAAATCACTTTCCCTTCAACATTTTCAACATCTAACACTTTGAAATACATAAGAACATCCCAAACTAAAAGGAGAAGCAAAGAGAATTTGAAATTTCATGTGTTTTAGGCCTCTTTTGTGTAAAACTATGTTTGACCTTGAAAAACACACTTTCTCCTAAAACTACACTTTTCCATCAAAATTTTGCATGTCCAACACTGTGAAACACTTAAGAACATCATTTCTAGCAGTATCCTTAAAGAAAATTCGAAGTTTCATTTGTTTTTAGCTTTGTTTATGTTTGACCTGAACGGAGTGCTTTAAAGTGATTTTCAGCGCGTGTAAGGCCAAAACATGAAAAAGTTGATTCCGGACAGCGAATTCTAATCTTTTTACAACGTTCTCTTTCTTACAACTTAGAAACTTCATTTCCAATACAGAAAGTTGAAGATTTCAGCATGTCTCACTTGTTTTCAGTTTGTTTTGTGCAAAAACACGTTTGACCTTGAAAAAGTGACAATCTTTTGATAAATCACTTTCCCTTCAACATTTTCAACATCTAACACTTTGAAATACATAAGAACATCCCAAACTAAAAGGAGAAGCAAAGAGAATTTGAAATTTCATGTGTTTTAGGCCTCTTTTGTGTAAAACTATGTTTGACCTTGAAAAACACACTTTCTCCTAAAACTACACTTTTCCATCAAAATTTTGCATGTCCAACACTGTGAAACACTTAAGAACATCATTTCTAGCAGTATCCTTAAAGAAAATTCGAAGTTTCATTTGTTTTTAGCTTTGTTTATGTTTGACCTGAACGGAGTGCTTTAAAGTGATTTTCAGCGCGTGTAAGGCCAAAACATGAAAAAGTTGATTCCGGACAGCGAATTCTAATCTTTTTACAACGTTCTCTTTCTTACAACTTAGAAACTTCATTTCCAATACAGAAAGTTGAAGATTTCAGCATGTCTCACTTGTTTTCAGCTTGTTTTGTGCAAAAACACGTTTGACCTTGAAAAAGTGACAATCTTTTGATAAATCACTTTCCCTTCAACATTTTCAACATCTAACACTTTGAAATACATAAGAACATCCCAAACTAAAAGGAGAAGCAAAGAGAATTTGAAATTTCATGTGTTTTAGGCCTCTTTTGTGTAAAACTATGTTTGACCTTGAAAAACACACTTTCTCCTAAAACTACACTTTTCCATCAAAATTTTGCATGTCCAACACTGTGAAACACTTAAGAACATCATTTCTAGCAGTATCCTTAAAGAAAATTCGAAGTTTCATTTGTTTTTAGCTTTGTTTATGTTTGACCTGAACGGAGTGCTTTAAAGTGATTTTCAGCGCGTGTAAGGCCAAAACATGAAAAAGTTGATTCCGGACAGCGAATTCTAATCTTTTTACAACGTTCTCTTTCTTACAACTTAGAAACTTCATTTCCAATACAGAAAGTTGAAGATTTCAGCATGTCTCACTTGTTTTCAGTTTGTTTTGTGCAAAAACACGTTTGACCTTGAAAAAGTGACAATCTTTTGATAAATCACTTTCCCTTCAACATTTTCAACATCTAACACTTTGAAATACATAAGAACATCCCAAACTAAAAGGAGAAGCAAAGAGAATTTGAAATTTCATGTGTTTTAGGCCTCTTTTGTGTAAAACTATGTTTGACCTTGAAAAACACACTTTCTACTAAAACTACACTTTTCCATCAAAATTTTGCATGTCCAACACTGTGAAACACTTAAGAACATCATTTCTAGCAGTATCCTTAAAGAAAATTCGAAGTTTCATTTGTTTTTAGCTTTGTTTATGTTTGACCTGAACGGAGTGCTTTAAAGTGATTTTCAGCGCGTGTAAGGCCAAAACATGAAAAAGTTGATTCCGGACAGCGAATTCTAATCTTTTTACAACGTTCTCTTTCTTACAACTTAGAAACTTCATTTCCAATACAGAAAGTTGAAGATTTCAGCATGTCTCACTTGTTTTCAGTTTGTTTTGTGCAAAAACACGTTTGACCTTGAAAAAGTGACAATCTTTTGATAAATCACTTTCCCTTCAACATTTTCAACATCTAACACTTTGAAATACATAAGAACATCCCAAACTAAAAGGAGAAGCAAAGAGAATTTGAAATTTCATGTGTTTTAGGCCTCTTTTGTGTAAAACTATGTTTGACCTTGAAAAACACACTTTCTCCTAAAACTACACTTTTCCATCAAAATTTTGCATGTCCAACACTGTGAAACACTTAAGAACATCATTTCTAGCAGTATCCTTAAAGAAAATTCGAAGTTTCATTTGTTTTTAGCTTTGTTTATGTTTGACCTGAACGGAGTGCTTTAAAGTGATTTTCAGCGCGTGTAAGGCCAAAACATGAAAAAGTTGATTCCGGACAGCGAATTCTAATCTTTTTACAACGTTCTCTTTCTTACAACTTAGAAACTTCATTTCCAATACAGAAAGTTGAAGATTTCAGCATGTCTCACTTGTTTTCAGCTTTGTTTTGTGCAAAAACACGTTTGACCTTGAAAAAGTGACAATCTTTTGATAAATAACTTTCCCTTCAACATTTTCAACATCTAACACTTTGAAATACATAAGAACATCCCAAACTAAAAGGAGAAGCAAAGAGAATTTGAAATTTCATGTGTTTTAGGCCTCTTTTGTGTAAAACTATGTTTGACCTTGAAAAACACACTTTCTCCTAAAACTACACTTTTCCATCAAAATTTTGCATGTCCAACACTGTGAAACACTTAAGAACATCATTTCTAGCAGTATCCTTAAAGAAAATTCGAAGTTTCATTTGTTTTTAGCCTTGTTTATGTTTGACCTGAACGGAGTGCTTTAAAGTGATTTTCAGCGCGTGTAAGGCCAAAACATGAAAAAGTTGATTCCGGACAGCGAATTCTAATCTTTTTACAACGTTCTCTTTCTTACAACTTAGAAACTTCATTTCCAATACAGAAAGTTGAAGATTTCAGCATGTCTCACTTGTTTTCAGTTTGTTTTGTGCAAAAACACGTTTGACCTTGAAAAAGTGACAATCTTTTGATAAATCACTTTCCCTTCAACATTTTCAACATCTAACACTTTGAAATACATAAGAACATCCCAAACTAAAAGGAGAAGCAAAGAGAATTTGAAATTTCATGTGTTTTAGGCCTCTTTTGTGTAAAACTATGTTTGACCTTGAAAAACACACTTTCTCCTAAAACTACACTTTTCCATCAAAATTTTGCATGTCCAACACTGTGAAACACTTAAGAACATCATTTCTAGCAGTATCCTTAAAGAAAATTCGAAGTTTCATTTGTTTTTAGCTTTGTTTATGTTTGACCTGAACGGAGTGCTTTAAAGTGATTTTCAGCGCGTGTAAGGCCAAAACATGAAAAAGTTGATTCCGGACAGCGAATTCTAATCTTTTTACAACGTTCTCTTTCTTACAACTTAGAAACTTCATTTCCAATACAGAAAGTTGAAGATTTCAGCATGTCTCACTTGTTTTCAGCTTGTTTTGTGCAAAAACACGTTTGACCTTGAAAAAGTGACAATCTTTTGATAAATCACTTTCCCTTCAACATTTTCAACATCTAACACTTTGAAATACACAAGAACATCCCAAACTAAAAGGAGAAGCAAAGAGAATTTGAAATTTCATGTGTTTTAGGCCTCTTTTGTGTAAAACTATGTTTGACCTTGAAAAACACACTTTCTCCTAAAACTACACTTTTCCATCAAAATTTTGCATGTCCAACACTGTGAAACACTTAAGAACATCATTTCTAGCAGTATCCTTAAAGAAAATTCGAAGTTTCATTTGTTTTTAGCTTTGTTTATGTTTGACCTGAACGGAGTGCTTTAAAGTGATTTTCAGCGCGTGTAAGGCCAAAACATGAAAAAGTTGATTCCGGACAGCGAATTCTAATCTTTTTACAACGTTCTCTTTCTTACAACTTAGAAACTTCATTTCCAATACAGAAAGTTGAAGATTTCAGCATGTCTCACTTGTTTTCAGTTTGTTTTGTGCAAAAACACGTTTGACCTTGAAAAAGTGACAATCTTTTGATAAATCACTTTCCCTTCAACATTTTCAACATCTAACACTTTGAAATACATAAGAACATCCCAAACTAAAAGGAGAAGCAAAGAGAATTTGAAATTTCATGTGTTTTAGGCCTCTTTTGTGTAAAACTATGTTTGACCTTGAAAAACACACTTTCTCCTAAAACTACACTTTTCCATCAAAATTTTGCATGTCCAACACTGTGAAACACTTAAGAACATCATTTCTAGCAGTATCCTTAAAGAAAATTCGAAGTTTCATTTGTTTTTAGCTTTGTTTATGTTTGACCTGAACGGAGTGCTTTAAAGTGATTTTCAGCGCGTGTAAGGCCAAAACATGAAAAAGTTGATTCCGGACAGCGAATTCTAATCTTTTTACAACGTTCTCTTTCTTACAACTTAGAAACTTCATTTCCAATACAGAAAGTTGAAGATTTCAGCATGTCTCACTTGTTTTCAGTTTGTTTTGTGCAAAAACACGTTTGACCTTGAAAAAGTGACAATCTTGTGATAAATCACTTTCCCTTCAACATTTTCAACATCTAACACTTTGAAATACATAAGAACATCCCAAACTAAAAGGAGAAGCAAAGAGAATTTGAAATTTCATGTGTTTTAGGCCTCTTTTGTGTAAAACTATGTTTGACCTTGAAAAACACACTTTCTACTAAAACTACACTTTTCCATCAAAATTTTGCATGTCCAACACTGTGAAACACTTAAGAACATCATTTCTAGCAGTATCCTTAAAGAAAATTTGAAGTTTCATTTGTTTTTAGCTTTGTTTATGTTTGACCTGAACGGAGTGCTTTAAAGTGATTTTCAGCGCGTGTAAGGCCAAAACATGAAAAAGTTGATTCCGGACAGCGAATTCTAATCTTTTTACAACGTTCTCTTTCTTACAACTTAGAAACTTCATTTCCAATACAGAAAGTTGAAGATTTCAGCATGTCTCACTTGTTTTCAGCTTGTTTTGTGCAAAAACACGTTTGACCTTGAAAAAGTGACAATCTTTTGATAAATCACTTTCCCTTCAACATTTTCAACATCTAACACTTTGAAATACATAAGAACATCCCAAACTAAAAGGAGAAGCAAAGAGAATTTGAAATTTCATGTGTTTTAGGCCTCTTTTGTGTAAAACTATGTTTGACCTTGAAAAACACACTTTCTACTAAAACTACACTTTTCCATCAAAATTTTGCATGTCCAACACTGTGAAACACTTAAGAACATCATTTCTAGCAGTATCCTTAAAGAAAATTCGAAGTTTCATTTGTTTTTAGCTTTGTTTATGTTTGACCTGAACGGAGTGCTTTAAAGTGATTTTCAGCGCGTGTAAGGCCAAAACATGAAAAAGTTGATTCCGGACAGCGAATTCTAATCTTTTTACAACGTTCTCTTTCTTACAACTTAGAAACTTCATTTCCAATACAGAAAGTTGAAGATTTCAGCATGTCTCACTTGTTTTCAGCTTTGTTTTGTGCAAAAACACGTTTGACCTTGAAAAAGTGACAATCTTTTGATAAATCACTTTCCCTTCAACATTTTCAACATCTAACACTTTGAAATACATAAGAACATCCCAAACTAAAAGGAGAAGCAAAGAGAATTTGAAATTTCATGTGTTTTAGGCCTCTTTTGTGTAAAACTATGTTTGACCTTGAAAAACACACTTTCTCCTAAAACTACACTTTTCCATCAAAATTTTGCATGTCCAACACTGTGAAACACTTAAGAACATCATTTCTAGCAGTATCCTTAAAGAAAATTCGAAGTTTCATTTGTTTTTAGCTTTGTTTATGTTTGACCTGAACAGAGTGCTTTAAAGTGATTTTCAGCGCGTGTAAGGCCAAAACATGAAAAAGTTGATTCCGGACAGCGAATTCTAATCTTTTTACAACGTTCTCTTTCTTACAACTTAGAAACTTCATTTCCAATACAGAAAGTTGAAGATTTCAGCATGTCTCACTTGTTTTCAGCTTTGTTTTGTGCAAAAACACGTTTGACCTTGAAAAAGTGACAATCTTTTGATAAATCACTTTCCCTTCAACATTTTCAACATCTAACACTTTGAAATACATAAGAACATCCCAAACTAAAAGGAGAAGCAAAGAGAATTTGAAATTTCATGTGTTTTAGGCCTCTTTTGTGTAAAACTATGTTTGACCTTGAAAAACACACTTTCTCCTAAAACTACACTTTTCCATCAAAATTTTGCATGTCCAACACTGTGAAACACTTAAGAACATCATTTCTAGCAGTATCCTTAAAGAAAATTCGAAGTTTCATTTGTTTTTAGCTTTGTTTATGTTTGACCTGAACGGAGTGCTTTAAAGTGATTTTCAGCGCGTGTAAGGCCAAAACATGAAAAAGTTGATTCCGGACAGCGAATTCTAATCTTTTTACAACGTTCTCGTTCTTACAACTTAGAAACTTCATTTCCAATACAGAAAGTTGAAGATTTCAGCATGTCTCACTTGTTTTTAGCTTTGTTTTGTGCAAAAACACGTTTGACCTTGAAAAAGTGACAATCTTTTGATAAATCACTTTCCCTTCAACATTTTCAACATCTAACACTTTGAAATACATAAGAACATCCCAAACTAAAAGGAGAAGCAAAGAGAATTTGAAATTTCATGTGTTTTAGGCCTCTTTTGTGTAAAACTATGTTTGACCTTGAAAAACACACTTTCTCCTAAAACTACACTTTTCCATCAAAATTTTGCATGTCCAACACTGTGAAACACTTAAGAACATCATTTCTAGCAGTATCCTTAAAGAAAATTCGAAGTTTCATTTGTTTTTAGCTTTGTTTATGTTTGACCTGAACGGAGTGCTTTAAAGTGATTTTCAGCACGTGTAAGGCCAAAACATGAAAAAGTTGATTCCGGACAGCGAATTCTAATCTTTTTACAACGTTCTCTTTCTTACAACTTAGAAACTTCATTTCCAATACAGAAAGTTGAAGATTTCAGCATGTCTCACTTGTTTTCAGTTTTGTTTTGTTCAAAAACATGTTTGACCTTGAAAAAGTGACAATCTTTTGATAAATCACTTTCCCTTCAACATTTTCAACATCTAACACTTTGAAATACATAAGAACATCCCAAACTAAAAGGAGAAGCAAAGAGAATTTGAAATTTCATGTGTTTTAGGCCTCTTTTGTGTAAAACTATGTTTGACCTTGAAAAACACACTTTCTCCTAAAACTACACTTTTCCATCAAAATTTTGCATGTCCAACACTGTGAAACACTTAAGAACATCATTTCTAGCAGTATCCTTAAAGAAAATTCGAAGTTTCATTTGTTTTTAGCTTTGTTTATGTTTGACCTGAACGGAGTGCTTTAAAGTGATTTTCAGCGCGTGTAAGGCCAAAACATGAAAAAGTTGATTCCGGACAGCGAATTCTAATCTTTTTACAACGTTCTCTTTCTTACAACTTAGAAACTTCATTTCCAATACAGAAAGTTGAAGATTTCAGCATGTCTCACTTGTTTTCAGTTTGTTTTGTGCAAAAACACGTTTGACCTTGAAAAAGTGACAATCTTTTGATAAATCACTTTCCCTTCAACATTTTCAACATCTAACACTTTGAAATACATAAGAACATCCCAAACTAAAAGGAGAAGCAAAGAGAATTTGAAATTTCATGTGTTTTAGGCCTCTTTTGTGTAAAACTATGTTTGACCTTGAAAAACACACTTTCTCCTAAAACTACACTTTTCCATCAAAATTTTGCATGTCCAACACTGTGAAACACTTAAGAACATCATTTCTAGCAGTATCCTTAAAGAAAATTCGAAGTTTCATTTGTTTTTAGCTTTGTTTATGTTTGACCTGAACGGAGTGCTTTAAAGTGATTTTCAGCGCGTGTAAGGCCAAAACATGAAAAAGTTGATTCCGGACAGCGAATTCTAATCTTTTTACAACGTTCTCTTTCTTACAACTTAGAAACTTCATTTCCAATACAGAAAGTTGAAGATTTCAGCATGTCTCACTTGTTTTCAGTTTGTTTTGTGCAAAAACACGTTTGACCTTGAAAAAGTGACAATCTTTTGATAAATCACTTTCCCTTCAACATTTTCAACATCTAACACTTTGAAATACATAAGAACATCCCAAACTAAAAGGAGAAGCAAAGAGAATTTGAAATTTCATGTGTTTTAGGCCTCTTTTGTGTAAAACTATGTTTGACCTTGAAAAACACACTTTCTCCTAAAACTACACTTTTCCATCAAAATTTTGCATGTCCAACACTGTGAAACACTTAAGAACATAATTTCTAGCAGTATCCTTAAAGAAAATTCGAAGTTTCATTTGTTTTTAGCTTTGTTTATGTTTGACCTGAACGGAGTGCTTTAAAGTGATTTTCAGCGCGTGTAAGGCCAAAACATGAAAAAGTTGATTCCGGACAGCGAATTCTAATCTTTTTACAACGTTCTCTTTCTTACAACTTAGAAACTTCATTTCCAATACAGAAAGTTGAAGATTTCAGCATGTCTCACTTGTTTTCAGTTTGTTTTGTGCAAAAACACGTTTGACCTTGAAAAAGTGACAATCTTTTGATAAATCACTTTCCCTTCAACATTTTCAACATCTAACACTTTGAAATACATAAGAACATCCCAAACTAAAAGGAGAAGCAAAGAGAATTTGAAATTTCATGTGTTTTAGGCCTCTTTTGTGTAAAACTATGTTTGACCTTGAAAAACACACTTTCTCCTAAAACTACACTTTTCCATCAAAATTTTGCATGTCCAACACTGTGAAACACTTAAGAACATCATTTCTAGCAGTATCCTTAAAGAAAATTCGAAGTTTCATTTGTTTTTAGCTTTGTTTATGTTTGACCTGAACGGAGTGCTTTAAAGTGATTTTCAGCGCGTGTAAGGCCAAAACATGAAAAAGTTGATTCCGGACAGCGAATTCTAATCTTTTTACAACGTTCTCTTTCTTACAACTTAGAAACTTCATTTCCAATACAGAAAGTTGAAGATTTCAGCATGTCTCACTTGTTTTCAGCTTGTTTTGTGCAAAAACACGTTTGACCTTGAAAAAGTGACAATCTTTTGATAAATCACTTTCCCTTCAACATTTTCAACATCTAACACTTTGAAATACATAAGAACATCCCAAACTAAAAGGAGAAGCAAAGAGAATTTGAAATTTCATGTGTTTTAGGCCTCTTTTGTGTAAAACTATGTTTGACCTTGAAAAACACACTTTCTCCTAAAACTACACTTTTCCATCAAAATTTTGCATGTCCAACACTGTGAAACACTTAAGAACATCATTTCTAGCAGTATCCTTAAAGAAAATTCGAAGTTTCATTTGTTTTTAGCTTTGTTTATGTTTGACCTGAACGGAGTGCTTTAAAGTGATTTTCAGCGCGTGTAAGGCCAAAACATGAAAAAGTTGATTCCGGACAGCGAATTCTAATCTTTTTACAACGTTCTCTTTCTTACAACTTAGAAACTTCATTTCCAATACAGAAAGTTGAAGATTTCAGCATGTCTCACTTGTTTTCAGTTTGTTTTGTGCAAAAACACGTTTGACCTTGAAAAAGTGACAATCTTTTGATAAATCACTTTCCCTTCAACATTTTCAACATCTAACACTTTGAAATACATAAGAACATCCCAAACTAAAAGGAGAAGCAAAGAGAATTTGAAATTTCATGTGTTTTAGGCCTCTTTTGTGTAAAACTATGTTTGACCTTGAAAAACACACTTTCTACTAAAACTACACTTTTCCATCAACATTTTGCATGTCCAACACTGTGAAACACTTAAGAACATCATTTCTAGCAGTATCCTTAAAGAAAATTCGAAGTTTCATTTGTTTTTAGCTTTGTTTATGTTTGACCTGAACGGAGTGCTTTAAAGTGATTTTCAGCGCGTGTAAGGCCAAAACATGAAAAAGTTGATTCCGGACAGCGAATTCTAATCTTTTTACAACGTTCTCTTTCTTACAACTTAGAAACTTCATTTCCAATACAGAAAGTTGAAGATTTCAGCATGTCTCACTTGTTTTCAGCTTTGTTTTGTGCAAAAACACGTTTGACCTTGAAAAAGTGACAATCTTTTGATAAATCACTTTCCCTTCAACATTTTCAACATCTAACACTTTGAAATACATAAGAACATCCCAAACTAAAAGGAGAAGCAAAGAGAATTTGAAATTTCATGTGTTTTAGGCCTCTTTTGTGTAAAACTATGTTTGACCTTGAAAAACACACTTTCTCCTAAAACTACACTTTTCCATCAAAATTTTGCATGTCCAACACTGTGAAACACTTAAGAACATCATTTCTAGCAGTATCCTTAAAGAAAATTCGAAGTTTCATTTGTTTTTAGCTTTGTTTATGTTTGACCTGAACGGAGTGCTTTAAAGTGATTTTCAGCGCGTGTAAGGCCAAAACATGAAAAAGTTGATTCCGGACAGCGAATTCTAATCTTTTTACAACGTTCTCTTTCTTACAACTTAGAAACTTCATTTCCAATACAGAAAGTTGAAGATTTCAGCATGTCTCACTTGTTTTCAGTTGTTTTGTGCAAAAGAATTTGAAATTTCATGTGTTTTAGGCCTCTTTTGTGTAAAACTATGTTTGACCTTGAAAAACACACTTTCTCCTAAAACTACACTTTTCCATCAAAATTTTGCATGTCCAACACTGTGAAACACTTAAGAACATCATTTCTAGCAGTATCCTTAAAGAAAATTCGAAGTTTCATTGTTTTTAGCTTTGTTTATGTTTGACCTGAACGGAGTGCTTTAAAGTGATTTTCAGCGCGTGTAAGGCCAAAACATGAAAAGTTGATTCCGGACAGCGAATTCTAATCTTTTTACAACGTTCTCTTTCTTACAACTTAGAAACTTCATTTCCAAATACAGACACGTTTGACCTTGAAAAAGTGACAATCTTTTGATAAATCACTTTCCCTTCAACATTTTCAACATCTAACACTTTGAAATACATAAGAACATCCCAAACTAAAAGGAGAAGCAAAGAGAATTTGAAATTTCATGTGTTTTAGGCCTCTTTTGTGTAAAACTATGTTTGACCTTGAAAAACACACTTTCTCCTAAAACTACACTTTTCCATCAAAATTTTGCATGTCCAACACTGTGAAACACTTAAGAACATCATTTCTAGCAGTATCCTTAAAGAAAATTCGAAGTTTCATTTGTTTTTAGCTTTGTTTATGTTTGACCTGAACGGAGTGCTTTAAAGTGATTTTCAGCGCGTGTAAGGCCAAAACATGAAAAAGTTGATTCCGGACAGCGAATTCTAATCTTTTTACAACGTTCTCTTTCTTACAACTTAGAAACTTCATTTCCAATACAGAAAGTTGAAGATTTCAGCATGTCTCACTTGTTTTCAGTTTGTTTTGTGCAAAAACACGTTTGACCTTGAAAAAGTGACAATCTTTTGATAAATCACTTTCCCTTCAACATTTTCAACATCTAACACTTTGAAATACATAAGAACATCCCAAACTAAAAGGAGAAGCAAAGAGAATTTGAAATTTCATGTGTTTTAGGCCTCTTTTGTGTAAAACTATGTTTGACCTTGAAAAACACACTTTCTACTAAAACTACACTTTTCCATCAACATTTTGCATGTCCAACACTGTGAAACACTTAAGAACATCATTTCTAGCAGTATCCTTAAAGAAAATTCGAAGTTTCATTTGTTTTTAGCTTTGTTTATGTTTGACCTGAACGGAGTGCTTTAAAGTGATTTTCAGCGCGTGTAAGGCCAAAACATGAAAAAGTTGATTCCGGACAGCGAATTCTAATCTTTTTACAACGTTCTCTTTCTTACAACTTAGAAACTTCATTTCCAATACAGAAAGTTGAAGATTTCAGCATGTCTCACTTGTTTTCAGCTTGTTTTGTGCAAAAACACGTTTGACCTTGAAAAAGTGACAATCTTTTGATAAATCACTTTCCCTTCAACATTTTCAACATCTAACACTTTGAAATACATAAGAACATCCCAAACTAAAAGGAGAAGCAAAGAGAATTTGAAATTTCATGTGTTTTAGGCCTCTTTTGTGTAAAACTATGTTTGACCTTGAAAAACACACTTTCTACTAAAACTACACTTTTCCATCAAAATTTTGCATGTCCAACACTGTGAAACACTTAAGAACATCATTTCTAGCAGTATCCTTAAAGAAAATTCGAAGTTTCATTTGTTTTTAGCTTTGTTTATGTTTGACCTGAACGGAGTGCTTTAAAGTGATTTTCAGCGCGTGTAAGGCCAAAACATGAAAAAGTTGATTCCGGACAGCGAATTCTAATCTTTTTACAACGTTCTCTTTCTTACAACTTAGAAACTTCATTTCCAATACAGAAAGTTGAAGATTTCAGCATGTCTCACTTGTTTTCAGCTTTGTTTTGTGCAAAAACACGTTTGACCTTGAAAAAGTGACAATCTTTTGATAAATCACTTTCCCTTCAACATTTTCAACATCTAACACTTTGAAATACATAAGAACATCCCAAACTAAAAGGAGAAGCAAAGAGAATTTGAAATTTCATGTGTTTTAGGCCTCTTTTGTGTAAAACTATGTTTGACCTTGAAAAACACACTTTCTCCTAAAACTACACTTTTCCATCAAAATTTTGCATGTCCAACACTGTGAAACACTTAAGAACATCATTTCTAGCAGTATCCTTAAAGAAAATTCGAAGTTTCATTTGTTTTTAGCTTTGTTTATGTTTGACCTGAACGGAGTGCTTTAAAGTGATTTTCAGCGCGTGTAAGGCCAAAACATGAAAAAGTTGATTCCGGACAGCGAATTCTAATCTTTTTACAACGTTCTCTTTCTTACAACTTAGAAACTTCATTTCCAATACAGAAAGTTGAAGATTTCAGCATGTCTCACTTGTTTTCAGTTTGTTTTGTGCAAAAACACGTTTGACCTTGAAAAAGTGACAATCTTTTGATAAATCACTTTCCCTTCAACATTTTCAACATCTAACACTTTGAAATACATAAGAACATCCCAAACTAAAAGGAGAAGCAAAGAGAATTTGACATTTCATGTGTTTTAGGCCTCTTTTGTGTAAAACTATGTTTGACCTTGAAAAACACACTTTCTCCTAAAACTACACTTTTCCATCAAAATTTTGCATGTCCAACACTGTGAAACACTTAAGAACATCATTTCTAGCAGTATCCTTAAAGAAAATTCGAAGTTTCATTTGTTTTTAGCTTTGTTTATGTTTGACCTGAACGGAGTGCTTTAAAGTGATTTTCAGCGCGTGTAAGGCCAAAACATGAAAAAGTTGATTCCGGACAGCGAATTCTAATCTTTTTACAACGTTCTCTTTCTTACAACTTAGAAACTTCATTTCCAATACAGAAAGTTGAAGATTTCAGCATGTCTCACTTGTTTTCAGTTTGTTTTGTGCAAAAACACGTTTGACCTTGAAAAAGTGACAATCTTTTGATAAATCACTTTCCCTTCAACATTTTCAACATCTAACACTTTGAAATACATAAGAACATCCCAAACTAAAAGGAGAAGCAAAGAGAATTTGACATTTCATGTGTTTTAGGCCTCTTTTGTGTAAAACTATGTTTGACCTTGAAAAACACACTTTCTCCTAAAACTACACTTTTCCATCAAAATTTTGCATGTCCAACACTGTGAAACACTTAAGAACATCATTTCTAGCAGTATCCTTAAAGAAAATTCGAAGTTTCATTTGTTTTTAGCTTTGTTTATGTTTGACCTGAACGGAGTGCTTTAAAGTGATTTTCAGCGCGTGTAAGGCCAAAACATGAAAAAGTTGATTCCGGACAGCGAATTCTAATCTTTTTACAACGTTCTCTTTCTTACAACTTAGAAACTTCATTTCCAATACAGAAAGTTGAAGATTTCAGCATGTCTCACTTGTTTTCAGTTTGTTTTGTGCAAAAACACGTTTGACCTTGAAAAAGTGACAATCTTTTGATAAATCACTTTCCCTTCAACATTTTCAACATCTAACACTTTGAAATACATAAGAACATCCCAAACTAAAAGGAGAAGCAAAGAGAATTTGAAATTTCATGTGTTTTAGGCCTCTTTTGTGTAAAACTATGTTTGACCTTGAAAAACACACTTTCTCCTAAAACTACACTTTTCCATCAAAATTTTGCATGTCCAACACTGTGAAACACTTAAGAACATCATTTCTAGCAGTATCCTTAAAGAAAATTCGAAGTTTCATTTGTTTTTAGCTTTGTTTATGTTTGACCTGAACGGAGTGCTTTAAAGTGATTTTCAGCGCGTGTAAGGCCAAAACATGAAAAAGTTGATTCCGGACAGCGAATTCTAATCTTTTTACAACGTTCTCTTTCTTACAACTTAGAAACTTCATTTCCAATACAGAAAGTTGAAGATTTCAGCATGTCTCACTTGTTTTCAGTTTGTTTTGTGCAAAAACACGTTTGACCTTGAAAAAGTGACAATCTTTTGATAAATCACTTTCCCTTCAACATTTTCAACATCTAACACTTTGAAATACATAAGAACATCCCAAACTAAAAGGAGAAGCAAAGAGAATTTGAAATTTCATGTGTTTTAGGCCTCTTTTGTGTAAAACTATGTTTGACCTTGAAAAACACACTTTCTCCTAAAACTACACTTTTCCATCAAAATTTTGCATGTCCAACACTGTGAAACACTTAAGAACATCATTTCTAGCAGTATCCTTAAAGAAAATTCGAAGTTTCATTTGTTTTTAGCTTTGTTTATGTTTGACCTGAACGGAGTGCTTTAAAGTGATTTTCAGCGCGTGTAAGGCCAAAACATGAAAAAGTTGATTCCGGACAGCGAATTCTAATCTTTTTACAACGTTCTCTTTCTTACAACTTAGAAACTTCATTTCCAATACAGAAAGTTGAAGATTTCAGCATGTCTCACTTGTTTTCAGTTTGTTTTGTGCAAAAACACGTTTGACCTTGAAAAAGTGACAATCTTTTGATAAATCACTTTCCCTTCAACATTTTCAACATCTAACACTTTGAAATACATAAGAACATCCCAAACTAAAAGGAGAAGCAAAGAGAATTTGAAATTTCATGTGTTTTAGGCCTCTTTTGTGTAAAACTATGTTTGACCTTGAAAAACACACTTTCTCCTAAAACTACACTTTTCCATCAAAATTTTGCATGTCCAACACTGTGAAACACTTAAGAACATCATTTCTAGCAGTATCCTTAAAGAAAATTCGAAGTTTCATTTGTTTTTAGCTTTGTTTATGTTTGACCTGAACGGAGTGCTTTAAAGTGATTTTCAGCGCGTGTAAGGCCAAAACATGAAAAAGTTGATTCCGGACAGCGAATTCTAATCTTTTTACAACGTTCTCTTTCTTACAACTTAGAAACTTCATTTCCAATACAGAAAGTTGAAGATTTCAGCATGTCTCACTTGTTTTCAGTTTGTTTTGTGCAAAAACACGTTTGACCTTGAAAAAGTGACAATCTTTTGATAAATCACTTTCCCTTCAACATTTTCAACATCTAACACTTTGAAATACATAAGAACATCCCAAACTAAAAGGAGAAGCAAAGAGAATTTGAAATTTCATGTGTTTTAGGCCTCTTTTGTGTAAAACTATGTTTGACCTTGAAAAACACACTTTCTCCTAAAACTACACTTTTCCATCAAAATTTTGCATGTCCAACACTGTGAAACACTTAAGAACATCATTTCTAGCAGTATCCTTAAAGAAAATTCGAAGTTTCATTTGTTTTTAGCTTTGTTTATGTTTGACCTGAACGGAGTGCTTTAAAGTGATTTTCAGCGCGTGTAAGGCCAAAACATGAAAAAGTTGATTCCGGACAGCGAATTCTAATCTTTTTACAACGTTCTCTTTCTTACAACTTAGAAACTTCATTTCCAATACAGAAAGTTGAAGATTTCAGCATGTCTCACTTGTTTTCAGTTTGTTTTGTGCAAAAACACGTTTGACCTTGAAAAAGTGACAATCTTTTGATAAATCACTTTCCCTTCAACATTTTCAACATCTAACACTTTGAAATACATAAGAACATCCCAAACTAAAAGGAGAAGCAAAGAGAATTTGAAATTTCATGTGTTTTAGGCCTCTTTTGTGTAAAACTATGTTTGACCTTGAAAAACACACTTTCTCCTAAAACTACACTTTTCCATCAAAATTTTGCATGTCCAACACTGTGAAACACTTAAGAACATCATTTCTAGCAGTATCCTTAAAGAAAATTCGAAGTTTCATTTGTTTTTAGCTTTGTTTATGTTTGACCTGAACGGAGTGCTTTAAAGTGATTTTCAGCGCGTGTAAGGCCAAAACATGAAAAAGTTGATTCCGGACAGCGAATTCTAATCTTTTTACAACGTTCTCTTTCTTACAACTTAGAAACTTCATTTCCAATACAGAAAGTTGAAGATTTCAGCATGTCTCACTTGTTTTCAGTTTGTTTTGTGCAAAAACACGTTTGACCTTGAAAAAGTGACAATCTTTTGATAAATCACTTTCCCTTCAACATTTTCAACATCTAACACTTTGAAATACATAAGAACATCCCAAACTAAAAGGAGAAGCAAAGAGAATTTGAAATTTCATGTGTTTTAGGCCTCTTTTGTGTAAAACTATGTTTGACCTTGAAAAACACACTTTCTCCTAAAACTACACTTTTCCATCAAAATTTTGCATGTCCAACACTGTGAAACACTTAAGAACATCATTTCTAGCAGTATCCTTAAAGAAAATTCGAAGTTTCATTTGTTTTTAGCTTTGTTTATGTTTGACCTGAACGGAGTGCTTTAAAGTGATTTTCAGCGCGTGTAAGGCCAAAACATGAAAAAGTTGATTCCGGACAGCGAATTCTAATCTTTTTACAACGTTCTCTTTCTTACAACTTAGAAACTTCATTTCCAATACAGAAAGTTGAAGATTTCAGCATGTCTCACTTGTTTTCAGTTTGTTTTGTGCAAAAACATGTTTGACCTTGAAAAAGTGACAATCTTTTGATAAATCACTTTCCCTTCAACATTTTCAACATCTAACACTTTGAAATACATAAGAACATCCCAAACTAAAAGGAGAAGCAAAGAGAATTTGAAATTTCATGTGTTTTAGGCCTCTTTTGTGTAAAACTATGTTTGACCTTGAAAAACACACTTTCTCCTAAAACTACACTTTTCCATCAAAATTTTGCATGTCCAACACTGTGAAACACTTAAGAACATCATTTCTAGCAGTATCCTTAAAGAAAATTCGAAGTTTCATTTGTTTTTAGCTTTGTTTATGTTTGACCTGAACGGAGTGCTTTAAAGTGATTTTCAGCGCGTGTAAGGCCAAAACATGAAAAAGTTGATTCCGGACAGCGAATTCTAATCTTTTTACAACGTTCTCTTTCTTACAACTTAGAAACTTCATTTCCAATACAGAAAGTTGAAGATTTCAGCATGTCTCACTTGTTTTCAGCTTTGTTTTGTGCAAAAACACGTTTGACCTTGAAAAAGTGACAATCTTTTGATAAATCACTTTCCCTTCAACATTTTCAACATCTAACACTTTGAAATACATAAGAACATCCCAAACTAAAAGGAGAAGCAAAGAGAATTTGAAATTTCATGTGTTTTAGGCCTCTTTTGTGTAAAACTATGTTTGACCTTGAAAAACACACTTTCTCCTAAAACTACACTTTTCCATCAAAATTTTGCATGTCCAACACTGTGAAACACTTAAGAACATCATTTCTAGCAGTATCCTTAAAGAAAATTCGAAGTTTCATTTGTTTTTAGCTTTGTTTATGTTTGACCTGAACGGAGTGCTTTAAAGTGATTTTCAGCGCGTGTAAGGCCAAAACATGAAAAAGTTGATTCCGGACAGCGAATTCTAATCTTTTTACAACGTTCTCTTTCTTACAACTTAGAAACTTCATTTCCAATACAGAAAGTTGAAGATTTCAGCATGTCTCACTTGTTTTCAGTTTGTTTTGTGCAAAAACACGTTTGACCTTGAAAAAGTGACAATCTTTTGATAAATCACTTTCCCTTCAACATTTTCAACATCTAACACTTTGAAATACATAAGAACATCCCAAACTAAAAGGAGAAGCAAAGAGAATTTGAAATTTCATGTGTTTTAGGCCTCTTTTGTGTAAAACTATGTTTGACCTTGAAAAACACACTTTCTCCTAAAACTACACTTTTCCATCAAAATTTTGCATGTCCAACACTGTGAAACACTTAAGAACATCATTTCTAGCAGTATCCTTAAAGAAAATTCGAAGTTTCATTTGTTTTTAGCTTTGTTTATGTTTGACCTGAACGGAGTGCTTTAAAGTGATTTTCAGCGCGTGTAAGGCCAAAACATGAAAAAGTTGATTCCGGACAGCGAATTCTAATCTTTTTACAACGTTCTCTTTCTTACAACTTAGAAACTTCATTTCCAATACAGAAAGTTGAAGATTTCAGCATGTCTCACTTGTTTTCAGTTTGTTTTGTGCAAAAACACGTTTGACCTTGAAAAAGTGACAATCTTTTGATAAATCACTTTCCCTTCAACATTTTCAACATCTAACACTTTGAAATACATAAGAACATCCCAAACTAAAAGGAGAAGCAAAGAGAATTTGAAATTTCATGTGTTTTAGGCCTCTTTTGTGTAAAACTATGTTTGACCTTGAAAAACACACTTTCTCCTAAAACTACACTTTTCCATCAAAATTTTGCATGTCCAACACTGTGAAACACTTAAGAACATCATTTCTAGCAGTATCCTTAAAGAAAATTCGAAGTTTCATTTGTTTTTAGCTTTGTTTATGTTTGACCTGAACGGAGTGCTTTAAAGTGATTTTCAGCGCGTGTAAGGCCAAAACATGAAAAAGTTGATTCCGGACAGCGAATTCTAATCTTTTTACAACGTTCTCTTTCTTACAACTTAGAAACTTCATTTCCAATACAGAAAGTTGAAGATTTCAGCATGTCTCACTTGTTTTCAGCTTGTTTTGTGCAAAAACACGTTTGACCTTGAAAAAGTGACAATCTTTTGATAAATCACTTTCCCTTCAACATTTTCAACATCTAACACTTTGAAATACATAAGAACATCCCAAACTAAAAGGAGAAGCAAAGAGAATTTGAAATTTCATGTGTTTTAGGCCTCTTTTGTGTAAAACTATGTTTGACCTTGAAAAACACACTTTCTCCTAAAACTACACTTTTCCATCAAAATTTTGCATGTCCAACACTGTGAAACACTTAAGAACATCATTTCTAGCAGTATCCTTAAAGAAAATTCGAAGTTTCATTTGTTTTTAGCTTTGTTTATGTTTGACCTGAACGGAGTGCTTTAAAGTGATTTTCAGCGCGTGTAAGGCCAAAACATGAAAAAGTTGATTCCGGACAGCGAATTCTAATCTTTTTACAACGTTCTCTTTCTTACAACTTAGAAACTTCATTTCCAATACAGAAAGTTGAAGATTTCAGCATGTCTCACTTGTTTTCAGCTTTGTTTTGTGCAAAAACACGTTTGACCTTGAAAAAGTGACAATCTTTTGATAAATCACTTTCCCTTCAACATTTTCAACATCTAACACTTTGAAATACATAAGAACATCCCAAACTAAAAGGAGAAGCAAAGAGAATTTGAAATTTCATGTGTTTTAGGCCTCTTTTGTGTAAAACTATGTTTGACCTTGAAAAACACACTTTCTCCTAAAACTACACTTTTCCATCAAAATTTTGCATGTCCAACACTGTGAAACACTTAAGAACATCATTTCTAGCAGTATCCTTAAAGAAAATTCGAAGTTTCATTTGTTTTTAGCTTTGTTTATGTTGACCTGAA
>NW_021630024.1:10000-27318 GCF_900700375.1 Denticeps clupeoides | reverse complement strand
TAATTTGACAGTAAAGCGGGAGTTTTCACTCTTTGATATGTGTTCAAGCCCCTTTGGTTTAAAGTTCAAGATTTTCAAGCAGAGTTTGTGTACAGACAAACCAGCTAAAGAATGCCCAATCTTGTCTGATCTCAGAAGCTAAGAAGGCTTGGGCCTGGTTAGTTCTTGGATGGGAGACTACCTGGGAATACCAGGTGCTGTAAGCTTTAACTATTAAAAAACTTTTAAATGAAAGTATTTACATGGCTTTGTTAGCTTTTTTTGCCTTTCTTCCTTCCATCATAATTTGACAGTAAAGCGGGAGTTTTCACTCTTTGATATGTGTTCAAGCCCCTTTGGTTTAAAGTTAAAGATTTTCAAGCAGAGTTTGTGTACGGACAAACCAGCTGAAGAATGCCCATTCTTGTCTGATCTCAGAAGCTATGAAGGCTTGGGCCTGGTTAGTACTTGGATGGGAGACTACCTGGGAATACCAGGTACTGTAAGCTTTAACTATTGAAAAACGTTTAAAATGAAAGTATTTACATCACTTTGTTACCTTTTTTTAAGTAAGTTAAGGGGTATTTTCTTTCTTTGATATGTTTTCCCGCCTTTTTTCTTTTTTTTTTTTTTTTTAAACTTCTCTTCAGGTTTCTTTGTCTGTGTGTGCTCTACAACGATCATTCACAGGCTTGGAGCTGAATCGATTAGGTGGGATTTTCCAGCCCTCGGCCTTCAGGTGCTACGCACCCTGATGTCAATTTAATATCTGATATGTCATATTAAGCGGATTTTTAGAACAGGGAGTTGGCAATAGGGCCTGCTCCATCCGCTCCATTCATCGATCCAGTATTGCATTGCCTCTAGAAGGTGTGCACTTTATTTGTTGTATGCAAATAAAAGCTTACCACTCCAACTTTTTGCCTTTTCTCCATCATAATTTGACAGTAAAGCGGGAGTTTTCACTCTTTGATATGTGTTCAAGCCCCATTGGTTTAAAGTTCAAGATTTTCAAGCAGAGTTTGTGTACAGACAAACCAGCTGTCGAATGCCCAATCTTGTCTGATCTCAGAAGCTAAGAAGGCTTGGGCCTGGTTAGTACTTGGATGGTAGACTACCTGGGAATACCAGGTACTGTAAGCTTTAACTATTGAAAAACTTTTAAAATGAAAGTATTTACATGGCTTTGTTAGCTTTTTTTGCCTTTTCTCCATCATAATTTGACAGTAAAGCGGGAGTTTTCGCACTTTATAATGTTTTCAAAGCCCTTTTGTTTAAAGTCCAAGATTTTCAAGCAGAGTTTGCTTACAGACATGCCAGCAGAAGATTGCCCAATCTTGTCTGATCTCAGAAGCTAAGAAGGCTTGGGCCTGGTTAGTACTTGGATGGGAGACTACGTGGGAATGCCAGGTGCTGTAAGCTTTAACTATTGTTAAACTTTTAAAATGAAAGTATTTACATCACTTTGTTACCTTTTTTTAAGTAAGTTAAGGGGTATTTTCTTTCTTTGATATGTTTTCCCGCCTTTTTCTTTTTTTTTTTTTTTTTTTTTTAAACTTCTCTTCAGGTTTCTTTGTCTGTGTGTGCTCTACAACGATCATTCACAGGCTTGGAGCTGAATCTATTAGGTGGTATTTTCCAGCCCTCGGCCTTCAGGTGCTACACATCCTGATGTCAATTTAATATCTGATATGTCATATTAAGCGGATTTTTAGAACAGGGAGTTGGCAATAGGGCCTGCTCCATCCGCTCCATTCATCGACCCAGTATTGCATTGCCTCTAGAAGGTGTGCACTTTATTTGTTGTATTGCAAATAAAAGCTTACCACTCCAACTTTTTGCCTTTTCTCCATCATAATTTGACAGTAAAGCGGGAGTTTTCACTCTTTGATATGTGTTCAAGCCCCTTTGGTTTAAAGTTCAAGATTTTCAAGCAGATTTTGTGTACAGACAAACCAGCTTAAGAATGCCCAATCTTGTCTGATCTCAGAAGGTAAGAAGGCTTGGGCCTGGTTAGTTCTTGGATGGGAGACTACCTGGGAATACCAGGTGCTGTAAGCTTTAACTATTAAAAAACTTTTAAAATGAAAGTATTTACATGGCTTTGTTAGCTTTTTTTGCCTTTTCTCCATCATAATTTGACAGTAAAGCAGGAGTTTTCACTCTTTGATATGTGTTCAAGCCCCTTTGGTTTAAAGTTAAAGATTTTCAAGCAGAGTTTGTGTACGGACAAACCAGCTGAAGAATGCCCATTCTTGTATGATCTCAGAAGCTATGAAGGCTTGGGCCTGGTTAGTACTTGGATGGGAGACTACCTGGGAATACCAGGTACTGTAAGCTTTAACTATTGAAAAACTTTTAAAATGAAAGTATTTACATCACTTTGTTACCTTTTTTAAGTAAGTTAAGGGGTATTTTCTTTCTTTGATATGTTTTCCCGCCTTTTTTCTTTTTTTTTTTTTTTTTTAAACTTCTCTTCAGGTTTCTTTGTCTGTGTGTGCTCTACAACGATCATTCACAGGCTTGGAGCTGAATCGATTAGGTGGGATTTTCCAGCCCTCGGCCTTCAGGTGCTACGCACCCTGATGTCAATTTAATATCTGATATGTCATATAAAGCGGATTTTTAGAACAGGGAGTTGGCAATAGGGCCTGCTCCATCCGCTCCATTCATCGACCCTAGTATTGCATTGCCTCTAGAAGGTGTGCACTTTATTTGTTGTATGCAAATAAAAGCTTACCACTCCAACTTTTTGCCTTTTCTCCATCATAATTTGACAGTAAAGCGGGAGTTTTCACTCTTTGATATGTGTTCAAGCCCCATTGGTTTAAAGTTCAAGATTTTCAAGCAGAGTTTGTGTACAGACAAACCAGCTGTCGAATGCCCAATCTTGTCTGATCTCAGAAGCTAAGAAGGCTTGGGCCTGGTTAGTACTTGGATTGGAGACTACCTGGGAATACCAGGTACTGTAAGCTTTAACTATTGAAAAACTTTTAAAATGAAAGTATTTACATGGCTTTGTTAGCTTTTTTTGCCTTTTCTCCATCATAATTTGACAGTAAAGCGGGAGTTTTCGCACTTTATAATGTTTTCAAAGCCCTTTTGGTTTAAAGTTCAAGATTTTTAAAGCAGAGTTTGTGTACGGACAAACCAGCTGAAGAATGCCCAATCTTGTTTGATCTCAGAAGCTAAGAAGGCTTGGGCCTGGTTAGTACTTGGATGGGAGACTACCTGGGAATACCAGGTGCTGTAAGCTTTAACTATTGAAAAACTTTTAAAATGAAAGTATTGACATGGCTTTGTTAGCTTTTTTTGCCTTTTCTCCATCATAATTTGACAGTAAAGCGGGAGTTTTCGCACTTTATAATGTTTTCAAAGCCCTTTTGTTTTAAAGTCCAAGATTTTCAAGCAGAGTTTGCTTACAGACATGCCAGCAGAAGATTGCCCAATCTTGTCTTATCTCAGAAGCTAAGAAGGCTTGGGCCAGGTTAGTACTTGGATGGGAGACTACCTGGGAATACCAGGTGCTGTAAGCTTTAACTATTGAAAAACTTTTAAAATGAAAGTATTTACATGGCTTTGTTAGCTTTTTTTTGCCTTTTCTCCATCATAATTTGACAGTAAAGCGGGAGTTTTCACTCTTTGATATGTGTTCAAGCCCCTTTGGTTTAAAGTTCAAGATTTTCAAGCAGAGTTTGTGTACAGACAAACCAGCTGTAGAATGCCCAATCTTGTCTGATCTCAGAAGCTAAGAAGGCTTGGGCCTGGTTAGTACTTGGATGGGAGACTACCTGGGAATACCAGGTGCTGTAAGCTTTAACTATTGAAAAACTTTTAAAATGAAAGTATTTACATGGCTTTGTTAGCTTTTTTTTGCCTTTTCTCCATCATAATTTGACAGTAAAGCGGGAGTTTTCACTCTTTGATATGTGTTCAAGCCCCTTTGGTTTAAAGTTCAAGATTTTCAAGCAGAGTTTGTGTACAGACAAACCAGCTGTAGAATGCCCACTCTTGTCTGATCTCAGAAGCTAAGAAGGCTTGGGCCTGGTTAGTACTTGGATGGGAGATTACCTGGGAATACCAGGTACTGTAAGCTTTAACTATTGAAAAACTTTTAAAATGAAAGTATTTACATGGCTTTGTTAGCTTTTTTTGCCTTTTCTCCATCATAATTTGACAGTAAAGCGGGAGTTTTCGCACTTTATAATGTTTTCAAAGCCCTTTTGGTTTAAAGTTCAAGATTTTTAAAGCAGAGTTTGTGTACGGACAAACCAGCTGAAGAATGCCCAATCTTGTTTGATCTCAGAAGCTAAGAAGGCTTGGGCCTGGTTAGTACTTGGATGGGAGACTACGTGGGAATGCCAGGTGCTGTAAGCTTTAACTATTGTTAAACTTTTAAAATGAAAGTATTTACATCACTTTGTTACCTTTTTTTAAGTAAGTTAAGGGGTATTTTCTTTCTTTGATATGTTTTCCCGCCTTTTTCTTTTTTTTTTTTTTTTTTTTTTTAAACTTCTCTTCAGGTTTCTTTGTCTGTGTGTGCTCTACAACGATCATTCACAGGCTTGGAGCTGAATCTATTAGGTGGTATTTTCCAGCCCTCGGCCTTCAGGTGCTACACATCCTGATGTCAATTTAATATCTGATATGTCATATTAAGCGGATTTTTAGAACAGGGAGTTGGCAATAGGGCCTGCTCCATCCGCTCCATTCATCGACCCAGTATTGCATTGCCTCTAGAAGGTGTGCACTTTATTTGTTGTATTGCAAATAAAAGCTTACCACTCCAACTTTTTGCCTTTTCTCCATCATAATTTGACAGTAAAGCGGGAGTTTTCACTCTTTGATATGTGTTCAAGCCCCTTTGGTTTAAAGTTCAAGATTTTCAAGCAGATTTTGTGTACAGACAAACCAGCTTAAGAATGCCCAATCTTGTCTGATCTCAGAAGCTAAGAAGGCTTGGGCCTGGTTAGTTCTTGGATGGGAGACTACCTGGGAATACCAGGTGCTGTAAGCTTTAACTATTAAAAAACTTTTAAAATGAAAGTATTTACATGGCTTTGTTAGCTTTTTTTGCCTTTTCTCCATCATAATTTGACAGTAAAGCAGGAGTTTTCACTCTTTGATATGTGTTCAAGCCCCTTTGGTTTAAAGTTAAAGATTTTCAAGCAGAGTTTGTGTACGGACAAACCAGCTGAAGAATGCCCATTCTTGTATGATCTCAGAAGCTATGAAGGCTTGGGCCTGGTTAGTACTTGGATGGGAGACTACCTGGGAATACCAGGTACTGTAAGCTTTAACTATTGAAAAACTTTTAAAATGAAAGTATTTACATCACTTTGTTACCTTTTTTTAAGTAAGTTAAGGGGTATTTTCTTTCTTTGATATGTTTTCCCGCCTTTTTTCTTTTTTTTTTTTTTTTTTAAACTTCTCTTCAGGTTTCTTTGTCTGTGTGTGCTCTACAACGATCATTCACAGGCTTGGAGCTGAATCGATTAGGTGGGATTTTCCAGCCCTCGGCCTTCAGGTGCTACGCACCCTGATGTCAATTTAATATCTGATATGTCATATTAAGCGGATTTTTAGAACAGGGAGTTGGCAATAGGGCCTGCTCCATCCGCTCCATTCATCGACCCAGTATTGCATTGCCTCTAGAAGGTGTGCACTTTATTTGTTGTATGCAAATAAAAGCTTACCACTCCAACTTTTTGCCTTTTCTCCATCATAATTTGACAGTAAAGCGGGAGTTTTCACTCTTTGATATGTGTTCAAGCCCCATTGGTTTAAAGTTCAAGATTTTCAAGCAGAGTTTGTGTACAGACAAACCAGCTGTCGAATGCCCAATCTTGTCTGATCTCAGAAGCTAAGAAGGCTTGGGCCTGGTTAGTACTTGGATTGGAGACTACCTGGGAATACCAGGTACTGTAAGCTTTAACTATTGAAAAACTTTTAAAATGAAAGTATTTACATGGCTTTGTTAGCTTTTTTTGCCTTTTCTCCATCATAATTTGACAGTAAAGCGGGAGTTTTCGCACTTTATAATGTTTTCAAAGCCCTTTTGGTTTAAAGTTCAAGATTTTTAAAGCAGAGTTTGTGTACGGACAAACCAGCTGAAGAATGCCCAATCTTGTTTGATCTCAGAAGCTAAGAAGGCTTGGGCCTGGTTAGTACTTTGATGGGAGACTACCTGGGAATACCAGGTGCTGTAAGCTTTAACTATTGAAAAACTTTTAAAATGAAAGTATTGACATGGCTTTGTTAGCTTTTTTTGCCTTTTCTCCATCATAATTTGACAGTAAAGCGGGAGTTTTCGCACTTTATAATGTTTTCAAAGCCCTTTTGTTTAAAGTCCAAGATTTTCAAGCAGAGTTTGCTTACAGACATGCCAGCAGAAGATTGCCCAATCTTGTCTTATCTCAGAAGCTAAGAAGGCTTGGGCCAGGTTAGTACTTGGATGGGAGACTACCTGGGAATACCAGGTGCTGTAAGCTTTAACTATTGAAAAACTTTTAAAATGAAAGTATTTACATGGCTTTGTTAGCTTTTTTTGCCTTTTCTCCATCATAATTTGACAGTAAAGCGGGAGTTTTCACTCTTTGATATGTGTTCAAGCCCCTTTGGTTTAAAGTTCAAGATTTTCAAGCAGAGTTTGTGTACAGACAAACCAGCTGTAGAATGCCCAATCTTGTCTGATCTCAGAAGCTAAGAAGGCTTGGGCCTGGTTAGTACTTGGATGGGAGACTACCTGGGAATACCAGGTGCTGTAAGCTTTAACTATTGAAAAACTTTTAAAATGAAAGTATTTACATGGCTTTGTTAGCTTTTTTTGCCTTTTCTCCATCATAATTTGACAATAAAGCGGGAGTTTTCACTCTTTGATATGTGTTCAAGCCCCTTTGGTTTAAAGTTCAAGATTTTCAAGCAGAGTTTGTGTACAGACAAACCAGCTGTAGAATGCCCACTCTTGTCTGATCTCAGAAGCTAAGAAGGCTTGGGCCTGGTTAGTACTTGGATGGGAGATTACCTGGGAATACCAGGTACTGTAAGCTTTAACTATTGAAAAACTTTTAAAATGAAAGTATTTACATGGCTTTGTTAGCTTTTTTTGCCTTTTCTCCATCATAATTTGACAGTAAAGCGGGAGTTTTCGCACTTTATAATGTTTTCAAAGCCCTTTTGGTTTAAAGTTCAAGATTTTTAAAGCAGAGTTTGTGTACGGACAAACCAGCTGAAGAATGCCCAATCTTGTTTGATCTCAGAAGCTAAGAAGGCTTGGGCCTGGTTAGTACTTGGATGGGATACTAGCTGGGAATACCAGGTACTGTAAGCTTTAACTATTGAAAAACTTTTAAGATGAAAGTATTTACATCACTTTCTTACCTTTTTTTAAGTAAGTTAAGGGGTATTTTCTTTCTTTGATATGTTTTCCCGCCTTTTTTCTTTTTTTTTTTTTTTTTTAAACTTCTCTTTAGGTTTCTTTGTCTGTGTGTGCTCTACAACGATCATTCACAGGCTTGGAGCTGAATCGATTAGGTGGGATTTTCCAGCCCTCGGCCTTCAGGTGCTACGCACCCTGATGTCAATTTAATATCTGATATGTCATATTAAGCGGATTTTTAGAACAGGGAGTTGGCAATAGGGCCTGCTCCATCCGCTCCATTCATCGACCCAGTATTGCATTGCCTCTAGAAGGTGTGCACTTTATTTGTTGTATTGCAAATAAAAGCTTACCACTCCAACTTTTTGCCTTTTCTCCATCATAATTTGACAGTAAAGCGGGAGTTTTCACTCTTTGATATGTGTTCAAGCCCCTTTGGTTTAAAGTTCAAGATTTTCAAGCAGAGTTTGTGTACAGACAAACCAGCTGTAGAATGCCCAATCTTGTCTGATCTCAGAAGCTAAGAAGGCTTGGGCCTGGTTAGTACTTGGATGGGAGACTACCTGGGAATACCAGGTGCTGTAAGCTTTAACTATTGAAAAACTTTTAAAATGAAAGTATTTACATGGCTTTGTTAGCTTTTTTTGCCTTTTCTCCATCATAATTTGACAGTAAAGCGGGAGTTTTCACTCTTTGATATGTGTTCAAGCCCCTTTGGTTTAAAGTTCAAGATTTTCAAGCAGAGTTTGTGTACAGACAAACCAGCTGTTGAATGCCCACTCTTGTCTGATCTCAGAAGCTAAGAAGGCTTGGGCCTGGTTAGTACTTGGATGGGAGATTACCTGGGAATACCAGGTACTGTAAGCTTTAACTATTGAAAAACTTTTAAAATGAAAGTATTTACATGGCTTTGTTAGCTTTTTTTGCCTTTTCTCCATCATAATTTGACAGTAAAGTGGGAGTTTTCGCACTTTATAATGTTTTCAAAGCCCTTTTGGTTTAAAGTTCAAGATTTTTAAAGCAGAGTTTGTGTACGGACAAACCAGCTGAAGAATGCCCAATCTTGTTTGATCTCAGAAGCTAAGAAGGCTTGGGCCTGGTTAGTACTTGGATGGGAGACTACCTGGGAATACCAGGTGCTGTAAGCTTTAACTATTGAAAAACTTTTAAAATGAAAGTATTTACATGGCTTTGTTAGCTTTTTTTGCCTTTTCTCCATCATAATTTGACAGTAAAGCGGGAGTTTTCGCACTTTATAATGTTTTCAAAGCCCTTTTGTTTGAAGTCCAACATTTTCAAGCAGAGTTTGCTTACAGACATGCCAGCAGAAGATTGCCCAATCTTGTCTGATCTCAGAAGCTAAGAAGGCTTGGGCCTGGTTAGTACTTGGATGGGAGACTACGTGGGAATGCCAGGTGCTGTAAGCTTTAACTATTGTTAAACTTTTAAAATGAAAGTATTTACATCACTTTGTTACCTTTTTTTAAGTAAGTTAAGGGGTATTTTCTTTCTTTGATATGTTTTCCCGCCTTTTTTCTTTTTTTTTTTTTTTTTTTTAAACTTCTCTTCAGGTTTCTTTGTCTGTGTGTGCTCTACAACGATCATTCACAGGCTTGGAGCTGAATCGATTAGGTGGGATTTTCCAGCCCTCGGCCTTCAGGTGCTACGCACCCTGATGTCAATTTAATATCTGATATGTCATATTAAGCGGATTTTTAGAACAGGGAGTTGGCAATAGGGCCTGCTCCATCCGCTCCATTCATCGACCCAGTATTGCATTGCCTCTAGAAGGTGTGCACTTTATTTGTTGTATTGCAAATAAAAGCTTACCACTCCAACTTTTTGCCTTTTCTCCATCATAATTTGACAGTAAAGCGGGAGTTTTCACTCTTTGATATGTGTTCAAGCCCCTTTGGTTTAAAGTTCAAGATTTTCAAGCAGAGTTTGTGTACAGACAAACCAGCTGAAGAATGCCCAATCTTGTCTGATCTCAGAAGCTAAGAAGGCTTGGGCCTGGTTAGTACTTGGATGGGAGACTACCTGGGAATACCAGGTGCTGTAAGCTTTAACTATTAAAAAACTTTTAAAATGAAAGTATTTACATGGCTTTGTTAGCTATTTTTGCCTTTTCTCCATCATAATTTGACAGTAAAGCGGGAGTTTTCACTCTTTGATATGTGTTCAAGCCCCTTTGGTTTAAAGTTAAAGATTTTCAAGCAGAGATTGTGTATGGACAAACCAGCTGAAGAATGCCCATTCTTGTATGATCTCAGAAGCTAAGAAGGCTTGGGCCTGGTTAGTACTTGGATGGGAGATTACCTGGGAATACCAGGTACTGTAAGCTTTAACTATTGAAAAACTTTTAAAATGAAAGTATTTACATGGCTTTGTTAGCTTTTTTTTGCCTTTTCTCCATCATAATTTGACAGTAAAGCGGGAGTTTTCGCACTTTATAATGTTTTCAAAGCCCTTTTGGTTTAAAGTTCAAGATTTTTAAAGCAGAGTTTGTGTACGGACAAACCAGCTGAAGAATGCCCAATCTTGTTTGATCTCAGAAGTTAAGAAGGCTTGGGCCTGGTTAGTACTTGGATGGGAGACTACCTGGGAATACCAGGTGCTGTAAGCTTTAACTATTGAAAAACTTTTAAAATGAAAGTATTTACATGGCTTTGTTAGCTTTTTTTGCCTTTTCTCCATCATAATTTGACAGTAAAGCGGGAGTTTTCGCACTTTATAATGTTTTCAAAGCCCTTTTGTTTGAAGTCCAACATTTTCAAGCAGAGTTTGCTTACAGACATGCCAGCAGAAGATTGCCCAATCTTGTCTGATCTCAGAAGCTAAGAAGGCTTGGGCCTGGTTAGTACTTGGATGGGAGACTACGTGGGAATGCCAGGTGCTGTAAGCTTTAACTATTGTTAAACTTTTAAAATGAAAGTATTTACATCACTTTGTTACCTTTTTTTAAGTAAGTTAAGGGGTATTTTCTTTCTTTGATATGTTTTCCCGCCTTTTTTCTTTTTTTTTTTTTTTTTAAACTTCTCTTCAGGTTTCTTTGTCTGTGTGTGCTCTACAACGATCATTCACAGGCTTGGAGCTGAATCGATTAGGTGGGATTTTCCAGCCCTCGGCCTTCAGGTGCTACGCACCCTGATGTCAATTTAATATCTGATATGTCATATTAAGCGGATTTTTAGAACAGGGAGTTGGCAATAGGGCCTGCTCCATCCACTCCATTCATCGACCCAGTATTGCATTGCCTCTAGAAGGTGTGCACTTTATTTGTTGTATTGCAAATAAAAGCTTACCACTCCAACTTTTTGCCTTTTCTCCATCATAATTTGACAGTAAAGCGGGAGTTCTCTTTCAAACATTCGCTCGGTATCTCACTATGGGAAACGCCCTCAGCGTGACCGATCGCGGAAGCACCAATGACACCACGTCCGTCGCAGACGGACCAATGGCAGCTGCACCCCGGGAGCCCCGCCTCCCTATATCAGGTGCCGCCGCCCACCGGAACGGCCTTCTCGCACTCTTCCCCGTGAAGATCTGCGGTCTTTCCTCAGTGCCCGGATTGTGGCTGCCCCCTGCTTACAGTTCACAGGCGAACCGTCAAGGACCTCGCCGCAGAACGCAGGTCTGCGGTCACCCTCCACGTGGTACCGAGAGGTCTTCCTTTGTCTTAGTTTCTGTGGAGGAACAGTGGGCTCACCCCCCGCTGCCCTCCGAATACCGCCTAACGCGTCAAGGCGAGGGGTAGGAAAGCAGAAATAAAGCGAAAGGACTCAATTCGACGCTAACGCGTTGTGGCGAGTGTCCCCGGCCATTTGGAGCTCTCACCAGGTTCTAATGGCCAGCCCCTCTCCCGCCGGGTCCTCCGGGACAAAGGGCGTCGTGTCCCGCTATTGCCCCGCTGCCTGTGGTTTCAGTATCTCAGGCAAGGACCCGCACCCCATGTGCATCACGTGCATGGGGGTGAAGCACGCTCGGGCGTCGCTTGCGGACCCGGATGGCTGCGCTCACTGCAAAGCCATGTCGGTGAAAACCCTGGAGAGGAGGCTACGTATCGCCGCGTCCACACGCGCCGACACGTGTCTGCTGCCTAACACCGCGGCGGAGGGCGCCTCAAAACCCCCTCCACCCCGCGCCTCCACGAGTTGGGCAGACATAATGGACGTCGAGTCCCCTATGCTGCCCCCGCTGTTCGACGAGCACGTGTTCGCGGACAGGGAGGAGGCGGACGTCGAGGAGGAGGATGACGATCAGCTCCTCCGAGACGAGCCAGAGGAGGACGACGAGGATGCCATTCTCCCGGATGCGCAGCCCTCTAGACCTCCCAGCGCTCAGGGCAGCGAGCCCTCCACGGGGGACTTCGGTTTGGTCGAGGTGTGTAAAAGAGCCGCGGCCAAGCTGGGCATTGCATGGCCAGCCCCCCGTGGTGACCTCGGGGTTGAGAGGGACTTTTTCGACGGGAAAAGACTCCCTTCTCGTCCGCCCGCATTCAGCCAATCGCTTCCCGCGGTGCCTGCGTGTGTGACCGAGGTCAGACGGTCCTGGGATAATCCCTTTTCTAACCGCGTTCCCGTCAAGGGCTACTCGGGTTTGGATATTTGCGACATGGAGGAGCTGGGGCTCTCCAGCCCCCCCACGGTCGAGGCTTCGGTGGCTCATCACCTCCACCCGACCAGGAGGGCTTCATTTTCGTCAACAGGACCGTCGCTCCCAGGTAAAATGGATCGCTTCACTGCGTCCATTTATCAGAAGATTTTTAAATCTTCCGCGCTTTCCGCCAGGGCGCTAAACGTGACCTCGCTCCTGACGGCGTACCAAGCCGAACTGCTCGAGGAGCTGGGAAAGCAGCTGGACTCTGGCAACCCCGATCCAGCGACCTGGGTGGAGATCTGCATGATCTCAGACCTGAATCTGCGCACTTCACGCGGCGCGATTCAGAGTTGTGGCCGTACAATGGGTCTCGCCGTCGCGGGTGAGCGCTCGTTGTGGTTAAACTTATCCAGTCTCACCGACCGGGAGAAGGTTGAATTTCTCGACGCGCCGGTGGACTGTAAGAACCTTTTCGGCCCAACAGTCGAGGCAATGCGGCAGAGATGCGATCTCCAGAAGAAAGAAGGAGAAGCCTTCGACTTCTGTCTGCCTCGCAAGCCGGCGCCGCGCGCCCCTCCCCCGCCCCCCCGCCCGGGACCCCCGCCTCAACACCGGGGTTTCCGATCTGACTTCAGGTCACCTGGCCCGCGGGCCACGGGGAGGGCAGCTGAACCCCGAGCTCAACACCGGGCTACCAGCTCCAGACAGGGGACAAAGCCGTCATACGCGGCGGTTGCTGCACAGCACCGCCCGGCTCCTCCCCCCAGCGGTAAGAAGCGCCGGCAGACCTAGGGATTCGTTTCCCTCACACCAGGGGCGTCGCCAGCACCACGTGGTCTCTGGCCTCCCCCCTCCCTTGACCGACGTCACGCTCGCCCCTCCCCCAGCAAAACGGGCGACGGTGTGCACGTCGGCAGTACGTTCTGTTCAATGTTCAGCGGCCACTTTTGTTCCCCCGCTTCATTGCAGGACCAAAGCACCAGTTCACATCGTGCTTCCACTTACGCCCTCCCCTCAGCTCGTTCGGTCGAGCTTGAGAGTGGAGCGGGTAAGGCGGGTTTGTCCCTGTTCATTTTCCCCTTGCCGTTCTCAGGGTTCATTAAAAATGGCGCTGCCGCATCCACGCCTAGGGCTGAGGGCGCAGGCGCACAAACGAAAACGAAACTTAAGCGGAGAGTGTCATGCCTCTGCGCCTCCACCAGATGGTGCTCACGCGCCGCTGGTGGGGCAGATGAACCCCCTTGCGCGCCGTTTCGACAGCTGGCGCGCATGCGCAGTTCACCCCTGGGTCCTGGCGACGGTAGGGAAAGGTTACAGGCTGCAGTTTGCGGCACGTCCCCCCGCGTACATCGGGGTGGTTTCGTCGCTGGCAACTGGAGATGCCGCTCAGGTTTTGGAGGCAGAAATAACCTCCCTACTGAGCAAACGGGCAATAAGGCCCGTCCCCATGGAGGAAATGCAGCGGGGTTTTTATTCTCGCTATTTCCTGGTTCCAAAGCGGGACGGAGGGCTCCGCCCTATTCTGGACCTGCGTGTTCTCAACAAACACCTCAGGCGGTTCAGATTCAGAATGCTCACTCACAAGGGCCTGTTTCGCTCGGTTCGTCCCGGCGACTGGTTCACTACAGTGGACCTGCAGGACACGTATTTTCACATCGGAATCTATCCTGCCCACAGGCGGTATCTCCGGTTCTGTTTCCACGGTGTGGCTTACGAGTTTCTCACGGTTCCGTTCGGCCTGAGCCTCGCGCCCCGTGTGTTCAGCAAATGTATAGAAGCAGCTCTGACCCCGCTCAGATCCTCGGGCGTCAGGGTTCTGGCTTATATGGACGATTATCTGCTCTGCGCCCGATCGCGCGAGCAGGCAGTGCACGAAACGAAAGTACTGGTGACCCACCTCACCAGCCTGGGTTTCAGTATAAACTACGCCAAGAGCGCACTGGTTCCGTCCCAGACCGTAGAATATCTGGGCCTCCAGATAAATTCTGTGTCTTTTCGCGCTTCACTGTCCGAGAGACGCGTACTGTCGTTAAAACAGTGCGTTGGTCTGTTCAGCAGCGGCAGAGCGGTCCAGTTCAGGACCTGCCTGCGCCTGCTGGGGCTCATGGCTTCTACTGTGGCAGTGGTCCCGCTGGGACTGTTGAACATGAGGGAATTTCAGCGCTGGGTGTCAGCGCTGCGTCTCTGTCCCCGTCGGCACCTCGGCCGTTCTGTCACGGTCTCGGAGGACTGCCTCACGGCTCTCCACTGGTGGCAGAGGGCGGGCAATTATTTGTCCGGCGCGCCACTGGGTGTCGTGTCCGTAAGGAAGACGGTGACCATGGACGCCTCCCTCACGGGCTGGGGCGCCGTGTTCGAAGGCAGGACGGTCAACGGGCTCTGGCCATCACGGCTTCGGGACGCCCATATAAACTACCTGGAGCTGTTGGCAGTTTTTCACGCTGTGGTGCATTTTCTCCCCCACCTGCGGGGCTGTCATGTTCTTATCAGGACGGACAATACAACCGCGGTGGCATATGTCAACCGGCAGGGCGGGACGCGCTCACGCCGTCTGCACGGTCTGGCGCGGAGATTAATTCTTTGGAGTTATGCGCACCTTGCGTCACTGCGTGCGACGCATGTACCGGGTTTGGTGAATTCGGGGGCGGACCTCCTCTCCAGGGGGAACCCCCTGTACGGCGAGTGGAGGCTCCACCCTCAGGTGGTTACTCAGGTCTGGGAGAGGTTCGGCAGGGCTGCCGTAGATCTCTTCGCCTCGCGCGGAGACGCGCAGTGTCCCCTGTTCTTCTCTCTGAAAGACAGCGACGCGCCGTTGGGGGTGGACGCGCTGGCGCACCCGTGGCCGGACGCGCTGATGTACGCATTCCCACCCCTGAGCCTGATTTGCCCCACACTCTCGCGAGTGAGAGAGGGCGGTCTGACTCTCCTGCTGGTGGCCCCCCGCTGGCCGGGGAGGCCGTGGCTGGCGGAGATATTTCAGCTTCTGTGGGACGAGCCCTGGCAGCTCCCGCCGCGCAGGGACCTTCTGTCACAAGCGCGCGGGGAGATTTTCCACCCCTCTCCAGGTCTGCTGAATTTGTGGGTCTGGCCCGTGAGAGGCTGAATTTAGACGCGGCTGGTCTCCCTGCCAGGGTGATCACCACCATCCAGAGTGCCAGGGCTCCATCCACGCGCACACTGTATGACAGCAAGTGGCGCGTTTTTGAACAGTGGTGCGAACAGAGGCGGGTTGTGCCCTTTGTGTGTTCGGTTACTGTGGTGTTATGTTTCCTGCAGGACATGTTGGACAAGGGCAGGGCATTTTCCACTGTTAAAGTGTATCTAGCTGCTATAGCAGCATGCCACATGGGGTTTGACAACACGTCTGTTGGTCAGCATCCTCTCGTGCGCCGTTTTATGAAAGGTGCCCGCCGGCTCCGGCCGGCTAGTCAGCTTTTCGTCCCTTCGTGGGACTTGCCCCTGGTCCTGCAGATGTTCTCAGGACCTCCTTTTGAGCCTCTGGAACAAGTGAGTGTGAAACTCCTGACCCTCAAGACAGCTTTGCTTCTCGCGCTGTCCTCAGCGAAGCGGGTGAGTGAGATTCATGCGTTCTCTGTTCATCCTTCTTGTATGAACTTCGGCCTGGGCGATGCTAGAGTTGTGCTGTTACCTAACCCTGCATTTGTTCCCAAGGTTGTTAACTCTGCTTATAATTGTAGCGCCGTGGAGCTGAGCGCTTTTCACCCCCCTCCATTTGCTTCAGAAGAAGATCGGAGGCTGCATTGTTTGTGTCCGGTACGTGCTTTGCGGGTTTACACGGACCGTACCAGAGCTTTCAGGAGGAGTGACCAGCTGTTTGTGTCCTGGGCTCCTCCATACAGAGGTAAGCCGATTTCATCTCAGCGGTTATCGCGCTGGCTGGTGGAGGCTATCGGCATGGCCTACCATGCACGGGGTCTCCCGCCCCCGCAGGGGCTTAGGGCTCATTCCACTAGAGCCACGGCTACCTCTTGGGCTTTATTCAGGGGTGTTTCTGTACGTGATATTTGTGCTGCTGCTAGCTGGGCTACGCCACACACATTTATTAGGTTTTACCGACTCGACGTCACAGCCCAGCCGCTCGCGCACGCTGTGCTTAGTGTCGGTGCCGCTGATTAGTGTTGTTTCGGCTCCGTGTGCGTCTGGACGGAGGTACTTCGGAAAGCATGCAATACGGGAGTTGGCCATATCTTTCCCATAGTGAGATACCGAGCGAATGTTTGAAAGAGAACGTGAGGTTACTTGACGTAACCCCGGTTCTCTAATAACATGAGTGAGGTATCTCACTGCTTTCCCCTCCTTGCATTTTGGCACGGGGAAGAGCATGCTAGAGAAGGCCGTTCCGGTGGGCGGCGGCACCTGATATAGGGAGGCGGGGCTCCCGGGGTGCAGCTGCCATTGGTCCGTCTGCGACGGACGTGGTGTCATTGGTGCTTCCGCGATCGGTCACGCTGAGGGCGTTTCCCATAGTGAGATACCTCACTCATGTTATCAGAGAACCGGGGTTACGTCAAGTAACCTCACGTTTTCACTCTTTGATATGTGTTCAAGCCCCTTTGGTTTAAAGTTCAAGATTTTCAAGCAGAGTTTGTGTACAGACAAACCAGCTGAAGAATGCCCAATCTTGTCTGATCTCAGAAGCTAAGAAGGCTTGGGCCTGGTTAGTACTTGGATGGGAGACTACCTGGGAATACCAGGTGCTGTAAGCTTTAAATATTGAAAAACTTTTTAAAATGAAAGTGTTTACATCTCTTTGTTAGCTTTTTTAAAAAGTAAGTTAAGGGGTATTTTCTCTGTTTGATGCGTTTTCCCGCCTTTTTTCTTTTTTTTTTTTTTTTTTTATAAACCTCTTTTCAGGATTCTGTGTTTGTGTGTGCTCTACAACAATCATTCACAGGCTTGGCTATGGAGTGGGGTGGACCTGAATGGATTAGGTGGGGTTGTCCGGTCCTCGGCCTTAAGGTGCAACGCACCCTGATGTCAGTTTAATATCTGATACGTCATATTAAGCGGATTTTTAGAACAGTGAGTTGGCACAAGGGCCTGCTCCATCCGCTCCATGCATCCACCCAGTATTGCATTGCCTCTGGAAGGTGTGCACTTTCTTTGTTTTGTTGCAAATAAAAGCTTACACTCCAACTTTTTGCCTTTTCTTCATCATAATTTGAAAGTAAAGCATGAGTTTTCACTCTTTGATATGTTTTCAAGCGCCTCTGGTTTAAAGTTCAAGATTTTCATGCAGTGTTTGCTTACGGCCATACCAGCTGAAGAACGCCCGATCTCGTCTGATCTCGGAAGCTAAGAAGGCTCGGGCCTGGTTAGTACTTGGATGGGAGACTGCCTG
>NW_021630023.1:0-27511 GCF_900700375.1 Denticeps clupeoides | reverse complement strand
AAAACTTTTAAAATGAAAGTATTTACAATGGCTTTGTTAGCTTTTTTTGCCTTTTCTCCATCATAATTTGACAGTAAAGTGGGAGTTTCACTCTTTGATATGTGTTCAAGCCCCTTTGGTTTAAAGTTCAAGATTTTCAAGCAGAGTTTGTGTATGGACAAACCAGCTGAAGAATGGCCAATCTTGTCTGATCTCAGAAGCTAAGAAGGCTTGGGCCTGGTTAGTACTTGGATGGGAGACTACCTGGGAATACCAGGTGCTGTAAGCTTTAACTATTGAAAACTTTTTAAAACAAAAGTATTTACATGGCTTTGTTAACTTTTTGCCTTTTCTCCATCATAATTTGACAGTAAAGCGGGAGTTTTCACTCTTGATTGTGTTTAAGCCCTTTGGTTTAAAGTTCAAGATTTTCAAGCAGAGTTTGGTGTATGGACAAACCAGCTGAAGAATGCCCAATCTTGTCTGATCTCAGAAGCTAAGAAGGCTTGGGCCTGGTTAGTACTTGGATGGGAGACTACCTGGGAATACCAGGTGCTGTAAGCTTTAACCATTGAAAAACTTTTAAATGAAAGTATTTACATGGCTTTGTTAGCTTTTTTTTTGCCTTTTCTGCATCATAATTTGACAGTAAAGCGGGAGTTTTCACTCTTTGATATGTGTTCAAGCCCCTTTGGTTTAAAGTTCAAGATTTTCAAGCAGAGTTTGTGTACGGACAAACCAGCTGAAGAATGCCCAATCTTGTCTGATCTCAGAAGCTAAGAAGGCTTGGGCCTGGTTAGTACTTGGATGGGAGACTACCTGGGAATACCAGGTGCTGTAAGCTTTAACTATTGAAAACTTTAAAATGAAAGTATTTACATGGCTTTGTTAGCTTTTTTTGCCTTTCTCCATCATAATTTGACAGTAAGCGGGAGTTTTCGCACTTTATAATGTTTTCAAGCCCTTTTGTTTAAAGTCCAAGATTTTCAAGCAGAGTTTGCTTACAGACATGCCAGCTGAAGATTGCCCAATCTTGTCTTATCTCAGAAGCTAAGAAGGCCTGGGCCTGGTTAGTACTTGGATGGGAGACTACGTAGGAATGCCAGGGCAGTAAGCTTTAACTATTGAAAACTTTTAAAATGAAAGTATTTACATCACTTTGTTAACTTTTTTAAAGTAAGTTAAGGGGTATTTTCTTTCTTTTTTTTTTTTTTTTTTAACTTCTCTTCAGGTTTCTTTGTCTGTGTGTGCTCTACAACGATCATTCACAGGCTTGGAGCTGAATCGATTAGGTGGGGTTTTCCAGCCCTCGGCCTTCAGGTGCTACGCACCCTGATGTCAGTTAATATCTGATATGTCATATTAAGCGGATTTTTAGAACAGGGAGTCGGCAATAGGGCCTGCTCCATCCGCTCCATTCATCGACCCAGTATTGCATTGCCTCTAGAAGGTGTGCACTTTATTTGTTGTATTGCAAATAAAAGCTTACCACTCCAACTTTTTGCCTTTTCTCCATCATAATTTGACAGTAAAGCGGGAGTTTTAACTCTTTGATATGTGTTCAAGCCCTTTTGGTTTAAAGTTCAAGATTTTCAAGCAGAGTTTGTGTATGGACAAACCAGCTGAAGAATGCCCAATCTTGTCTGATCTCAGAAGCTAAGAAGGCTTGGGCCTGGTTAGTACTTGGATGGGAGACTACCTTGGAATACCAGGTGCTGTAAGCTTTAACTATTGAAAAACTTTTAAAATGAAAGTATTTACATGGCTTTGTTAGCTTTTTTTGCCTTTTCTCCATCATAATTTGACAGTAAAGTGGGAGTTTTCACTCTTTGATATGTGTTCAAGCCCCTTTGGTTTAAAGTTCAAGATTTTCAAGCAGAGTTTGTGTATGGACAAACCAGCTGAAGAATGCCAATCTTGTCTGATCTCAGAAGCTAAGAAGGCTTGGGCCTGGTTAGTACTTGGATGGGAGACTACCTGGGAATACCAGGTGCTGTAAGCTTTAACTATTGAAAAACTTTTAAAATGAAAGTATTTACATGGCTTTGTTAACTTTTTTGCCTTTTCTCCATCATAATTTGACAGTAAAGCGGGAGTTTTCACTCTTTGATATGTGTTTAAGCCCCTTTGGTTTAAAGTTCAAGATTTTCAAGCAGAGTTTGTGTATGGACAAACCAGCTGAAGAATGCCCAATCTTGTCTTATCTCAGAAGCTAAGAAGGCTTGGGCCTGGTTAGTACTTGGATGGGAGACTACCTGGGAATACCAGGAGCTGTAGGCTTTAACTATTGAAAAACTTTTAAAATAAAAGTATTTACATGGCTTTGTTAGCTTTTTTGCCTTTTCTCAGTCATAATTTGACAGTAAAGCGGGAGTTTTCGCACTTTATAATGTTTTCAAAGCCCTTTTGTTTAAAGTCCAAGATTTTCAAGCAGAGTTTGCTTACAGACATGCCAGCTGAAGAATTGCCCAATCTTGTCTGATCTCAGAAGCTAAGAAGGCCTGGGCCTGGTTAGTACTTGGATGGGAGACTACGTAGGAATGCCAGGTGCAGTAAGCTTTAACTATTGAAAACTTTTAAAATGAAAGTATTTACATCACTTTGTTAACTTTTTTTAAAGTAAGTTAAGGGGTATTTTCTTTTTTTTTTTTTTTTTTTTTTTAACTTCTCTTCAGGTTTCTTTGTCTGTGTGTGCTCTACAACGATCATTCACAGGCTTGGAGCTGAATCGATTAGGTGGGGTTTTCCAGCCCTCGGCCTTCAGGTGCTACGCACCCTGATGTCAGTTTAATATCTGATATGTCATATTAAGCGGATTTTTAGAACAGGGAGTCGGCAATAGGGCCTGCTCCATCCGCTCCATTCATCGACCCAGTATTGCATTGCCTCTAGAAGGTGTGCACTTTTTTTGTTGTATTGCAAATAAAAGCTTACCACTCCAACTTTTTGCCTTTTCTCCATCATAATTTGACAGTAAAGCGGGAGTTTTAACTCTTTGATATGTGTTCAAGCCCTTTTGGTTTAAAGTTCAAGATTTTCAAGCAGAGTTTGTGTATGGACAAACCAGCTGAAGAATGCCCAATCTTGTCTGATCTCAGAAGCTAATAAGGCTTGGGCCTGGTTAGTACTTGGATGGGAGACTACCTGGGAATACCAGGTGCTGTAAGCTTTAACTATTGAAAAACTTTTAAAATGAAAGTATTTACATGGCTTTGTTAGCTTTTTTTGCCTTTTCTGCATCATAATTTGACAGTAAAGCGGGAGTTTTCACTCTTTGATATGTGTTCAAGCCCCTTTGGTTTAAAGTTCAAGATTTTCAAGCAGAGTTTGTGTACGGACAAACCAGCTGAAGAATGCCCAATCTTGTCTGATCTCAGAAGCTAAGAAGGCTTGGGCCTGGTTAGTACTTGGATGGGAGACTACCTGGGAATACCAGGTGCTGTAAGCTTTAACTATTGAAAAACTTTTAAAATGAAAGTATTTACATGGCTTTGTTAGCTTTTTTGCCTTTTCTCCATCATAATTTGACAGTAAAGTCGGGAGTTTTCACTCTTTGATATGTGTTCAAGCCCCTTTGGTTTAAAGTTCAAGATTTTCAAGCAGAGTTTGTGTATGGACAAACCAGCTGAAGAATGGCCAATCTTGTCTGATCTCAGAAGCTAAGAAGGCTTGGGCCTGGTTAGTACTTGCATGGGAGACTACCTGGGAATACCAGGTGCTGTAAGCTTTAACTATTGAAAACTTTTAAAACAAAAGTATTTACATGGCTTTGTTAACTTTTTGCCTTTTCTCCATCATAATTTGACAGTAAAGCGGGAGTTTTCACTCTTTGATATGTGTTTAAGCCCCTTTGGTTTAAAGTTCAAGATTTTCAAGCAGAGTTTGTGTACGGACAAACCAGCTGAAGAATGCCCAATCTTGTCTTATCTCAGAAGCTAAGAAGGCTTGGGCCTGGTTAGTACTTGGATGGGAGACTACCTGGGAATACCAGGAGCTGTAGGCTTTAACTATTGAAAAACTTTTAAAATAAAAGTATTTACATGGCTTTGTTAGCTTTTTTGCCTTTTCTCAGTCATAATTTGACAGTAAAGCGGGAGTTTTCGCACTTTATAATGTTTTCAAAGCCCTTTTGTTTAAAGTCCAAGATTTTCAAGCAGAGTTTGCTTACAGACATGCCAGCTGAAGATTGCCCAATCTTGTCTGATCTCAGAAGCTAAGAAGGCCTGGGCCTGGTTAGTACTTGGAATGGGAGACTACGTAGGAATGCCAGGTGCAGTAAGCTTTAACTATTGAAAACTTTTAAAATGAAAGTATTTACATCACTTTGTTAACTTTTTTTAAAGTAAGTTAAGGGGTATTTTCTTTCTTTTTTTTTTTTTTTTTAACTTCTCTTCAGGTTTCTTTGTCTGTGTGTGCTCTACAACGATCATTCACAGGCTTGGAGCTGAATCGATTAGGTGGGGTTTTCCAGCCCTCGGCCTTCAGGTGCTACGCACCCTGATGTCAGTTTAATATCTGATATGTCATATTAAGCGGATTTTTAGAACAGGGAGTCGGCAATAGGGCCTGCTCCATCCGCTCCATTCATCGACCCAGTATTGCATTGCCTCTAGAAGGTGTGCACTTTATTTGTTGTATTGCAAATAAAAGCTTACCACTCCAACTTTTTGCCTTTTCTCCATCATAATTTGACAGTAAAGCGGGAGTTTTAACTCTTTGATATGTGTTCAAGCCCTTTTGGTTTAAAGTTCAAGATTTTCAAGCAGAGTTTGTGTATGGACAAACCAGCTGAAGAATGCCCAATCTTGTCTGATCTCAGAAGCTAAGAAGGCTTGGGCCTGGTTAGTACTTGGATGGGAGACTACCTGGGAATACCAGGTGCTGTAAGCTTTAACTATTGAAAAACTTTTAAAATGAAAGTATTTACATGGCTTTGTTAGCTTTTTTTGCCTTTTCTGCATCATAATTTGACAGTAAAGCGGGAGTTTTCACTCTTTGATATGTGTTCAAGCCCCTTTGGTTTAAAGTTCAAGATTTTCAAGCAGAGTTTGTGTACGGACAAACCAGCTGAAGAATGCCCAATCTTGTCTGATCTCAGAAGCTAAGAAGGCTTGGGCCTGGTTAGTACTTGGATGGGAGACTACCTGGGAATACCAGGTGCTGTAAGCTTTAACTATTGAAAAACTTTTAAAATGAAAGTATTTACATGGCTTTGTTAGCTTTTTTGCCTTTTCTCCATCATAATTTGACAGTAAAGTGGGAGTTTTCACTCTTTGATATGTGTTCAAGCCCCTTTGGTTTAAAGTTCAAGATTTTCAAGCAGAGTTTGTGTATGGACAAACCAGCTGAAGAATGGCCAATCTTGTCTGATCTCAGAAGCTAAGAAGGCTTGGGCCTGGTTAGTACTTGCATGGGAGACTACCTGGGAATACCAGGTGCTGTAAGCTTTAACTATTGAAAAACTTTTAAAATAAAAGTATTTACATGGCTTTGTTAACTTTTTTTGCCTTTTCTCCATCATAATTTGACAGTAAAGCGGGAGTTTTCACTCTTTGATATGTGTTTAAGCCCCTTTGGTTTAAAGTTCAAGATTTTCAAGCAGAGTTTGTGTACGGACAAACCAGCTGAAGAATGCCCAATCTTGTCTTATCTCAGAAGCTAAGAAGGCTTGGGCCTGGTTAGTACTTGGATGGGAGACTACCTGGGAATACCAGGAGCTGTAGGCTTTAACTATTGAAAAACTTTTAAAATAAAAGTATTTACATGGCTTTGTTAGCTTTTTCGCCTTTTCTCAGTCATAATTTGACAGTAAAGCGGGAGTTTTCGCACTTTATAATGTTTTCAAAGCCCTTTTGTTTAAAGTCCAAGATTTTCAAGCAGAGTTTGCTTACAGACATGCCAGCTGAAGATTGCCCAATCTTGTCTGATCTCAGAAGCTAAGAAGGCCTGGGCCTGGTTAGTACTTGGATGGGAGACTACGTAGGAATGCCAGGTGCAGTAAGCTTTAACTATTGAAAACTTTTAAAATGAAAGTATTTACATCACTTTGTTAACTTTTTTTAAAGTAAGTTAAGGGGTATTTTCTTTCTTTGATATGTTTTCCCGCCTTTTTTCTTTTTTTTTTTTTTTTTTAACTTCTCTTCAGGTTTCTTTGTCTGTGTGTGCTCTACAACGATCATTCACAGGCTTGGAGCTGAACCGATTAGGTGGGGTTTTCCAGGCCCTCGGCCTTCAGGGTGCTACGCACCCTGATGTCAGTTTAATATCTGATATGTCATATTAAGCGGATTTTTAGAACAGGGAGTCGGCAATAGGGCCTGCTCCATCCGCTCCATTCATCGACCCAGTATTGCATTGCCTCTAGAAGGTGTGCACTTTATTTGTTGTATTGCAAATAAAAGCTTACCACTCCAACTTTTTGCCTTTTCTCCATCATAATTTGACAGTGAAGCGGGAGTTTTAACTCTTTGATATGTGTTCAAGCCCTTTTGGTTTAAAGTTCAAGATTTTCAAGCAGAGTTTGTGTATGGACAAACCAGCTGAAGAATGCCCAATCTTGTCTGATCTCAGAAGCTAAGAAGGCTTGGGCCTGGTTAGTACTTGGATGGGAGACTACCTGGGAATACCAGGTGCTGTAAGCTTTAACTATTGAAAAACTTTTAAAATGAAAGTATTTACATGGCTTTGTTAGCTTTTTTTGCCTTTTCTGCATCATAATTTGACAGTAAAGCGGGAGTTTTCACTCTTTGATATGTGTTCAAGCCCCTTTGGTTTAAAGTTCAAGATTTTCAAGCAGAGTTTGTGTATGGACAAACCAGCTGAAGAATGCCCAATCTTGTCTTATCTCAGAAGCTAAGAAGGCTTGGGCCTGGTTAGTACTTGGATGGGAGACTACCTGGGAATACCAGGTGCTGTAAGCTTTAACTATTGAAAAACTTTTAAAATAAAAGTATTTACATGGCTTTGTTAGCTTTTTTGCCTTTTCTCCATCATAATTTGACAGTAAAGCGGAAGTTTTCGCACTTTATAATGTTTTCAAAGCCCTTTTGTTTAAAGTCCAAGATTTTTAAGCAGAGTTTGCTTACAGACATGCCAGCTGAAGATTGCCCAATCTTGTCTGATCTCAGAAGCTAAGAAGGCCTGGGCCTGGTTAGTACTTGGATGGGAGACTATGTAGGAATGCCAGGTGCAGTAAGCTTTAACTATTGAAAACTTTTAAAATGAAAGTATTTACATCACTTTGTTAACTTTTTTTTTAAAGTAAGTTAAGGGGTATTTTCTTTCTTTGATATGTTTTCCCGCCTTTTTTCTTTCTTTTTTTTTTTTTAACTTCTCTTCAGGTTTCTTTGTCTGTGTGTGCTCTACAACGATCATTCACAGGCTTGGAGCTGAATCGATTAGGTGGGGTTTTCCAGCCCTCGGCCTTCAGGTGCTACGCACCCTGATGTCAGTTTAATATCTGATATGTCATATTAAGCGGATTTTTAGAACAGGGAGTCGGCAATAGGGCCTGCTCCATCCGCTCCATTCATCGACCCAGTATTGCATTGCCTCTAGAAGGTGTGCACTTTATTTGTTGTATTGCAAATAAAAGCTTACCACTCCAACTTTTTGCCTTTTCTCCATCATAATTTGACAGTAAAGCGGGAGTTTTAACTCTTTGATATGTGTTCAAGCCCTTTTGGTTTAAAGTTCAAGATTTTCAAGCAGAGTTTGTGTATGGACAAACCAGCTGAAGAATGCCCAATCTTGTCTGATCTCAGAAGCTAAGAAGGCTTGGGCCTGGTTAGTACTTGGATGGGAGACTACGTAGGAATGCCAGGTGCAGTAAGCTTTAACTATTGAAAACTTTTAAAATGAAAGTATTTACATCACTTTGTTAACTTTTTTTAAAGTAAGTTAAGGGGTATTTTCTTTCTTTTTTTTTTTTTTTTTAACTTCTCTTCAGGTTTCTTTGTCTGTGTGTGCTCTACAACGATCATTCACAGGCTTGGAGCTGAATCGATTAGGTGGGGTTTTCCAGCCCTCGGCCTTCAGGTGCTACGCACCCTGATGTCAGTTTAATATCTGATATGTCATATTAAGCGGATTTTTAGAACAGGGAGTCGGCAATAGGGCCTGCTCCATCCGCTCCATTCATCGACCCAGTATTGCATTGCCTCTAGAAGGTGTGCACTTTATTTGTTGTATTGCAAATAAAAGCTTACCACTCCAACTTTTTGCCTTTTCTCCATCATAATTTGACAGTAAAGCGGGAGTTTTAACTCTTTGATATGTGTTCAAGCCCTTTTGGTTTAAAGTTCAAGATTTTCAAGCAGAGTTTGTGTATGGACAAACCAGCTGAAGAATGCCCAATCTTGTCTGATCTCAGAAGCTAATAAGGCTTGGGCCTGGTTAGTACTTGGATGGGAGACTACCTGGGAATACCAGGTGCAGTAAGCTTTAACTATTGAAAAACTTTTAAAATGAAAGTATTTACATGGCTTTGTTAGCTTTTTTGCCTTTTCTGCTCATAATTTGACAGTAAAGCGGGAGTTTTCACTCTTTGATATGTGTTCAAGCCCCTTTGGTTTAAAGTTCAAGATTTTCAAGCAGAGTTTGTGTACGGACAAACCAGCTGAAGAATGCCCAATGTTGTGTTATCTCAGAAGCTAAGAAGGCTTGGGCCTGGTTAGTACTTGGATGGGAGACTACCTGGGAATACCAGGTGCTGTAAGCTTTAACTATTGAAAAACTTTTAAAATGAAAGTATTTACATGGCTTTGTTAACTTTTTTGCCTTTTTTCCATCATAATTTGACAGTAAAGCGGGAGTTTTCACTCTTTGATATGTGTTTAAGCCCCTTTGGTTTAAAGTTCAAGATTTTCAAGCAGAGTTTGTGTATGGACAAACCAGCTGAAGAATGCCCAATCTTGTCTTATCTCAGAAGCTAAGAAGGCTTGGGCCTGGTTAGTACTTGGATGGGAGACTACCTGGGAATACCAGGTGCTGTAAGCTTTAACTATTGAAAAACTTTTAAAATAAAAGTATTTACATGGCTTTGTTAGCTTTTTTGCCTTTTCTCCATCATAATTTGACAGTAAAGCGGGAGTTTTCGCACTTTATAATGTTTTCAAAGCCCTTTTGTTTAAAGTCCAAGATTTTTAAGCAGAGTTTGCTTACAGACATGCCAGCTGAAGATTGCCCAATCTTGTCTGATCTCAGAAGCTAAGAAGGCCTGGGCCTGGTTAGTACTTGGATGGGAGACTACGTAGGAATGCCAGGTGCAGTAATCTTTAACTATTGAAAACTTTTAAAATGAAAGTATTTACATCACTTTGTTAACTTTTTTTAAAGTAAGTTAAGGGGTATTTTCTTTCTTTGATATGTTTTCCCGCCTTTTTTCTTTTTTTTTTTAACTTCTCTTCAGGTTTCTTTGTCTGTGTGTGCTCTACAACGATCATTCACAGGCTTGGAGCTGAACCGATTAGGTGGGGTTTTCCAGGCCTCGGCCTTCGGGTGCTACGCACCCTGATGTCAGTTTAATATCTGATATGTCATATTAAGCGGATTTTTAGAACAGGGAGTCGGCAATAGGGCCTGCTCCATCCGCTCCATTCATCGACCCAGTATTGCATTGCCTCTAGAAGGTGTGCACTTTATTTGTTGTATTGCAAATAAAAGCTTACCACTCCAACTTTTTGCCTTTTCTCCATCATAATTTGACAGTGAAGCGGGAGTTTTAACTCTTTGATATGTGTTCAAGCCCTTTTGGTTTAAAGTTCAAGATTTTCAAGCAGAGTTTGTGTATGGACAAACCAGCTGAAGAATGCCCAATCTTGTCTGATCTCAGAAGCTAAGAAGGCTTGGGCCTGGTTAGTACTTGGATGGGAGACTACCTGGGAATACCAGGTGCTGTAAGCTTTAACTATTGAAAAACTTTTAAAATGAAAGTATTTACATGGCTTTGTTAGCTTTTTTTGCCTTTTCTGCATCATAATTTGACAGTAAAGCGGGAGTTTTCACTCTTTGATATGTGTTCAAGCCCCTTTGGTTTAAAGTTCAAGATTTTCAAGCAGAGTTTGTGTATGGACAAACCAGCTGAAGAATGCCCAATCTTGTCTTATCTCAGAAGCTAAGAAGGCTTGGGCCTGGTTAGTACTTGGATGGGAGACTATGTAGGAATGCCAGGTGCAGTAAGCTTTAACTATTGAAAACTTTTAAAATGAAAGTATTTACATCACTTTGTTAACTTTTTTTTTAAAGTAAGTTAAGGGGAATTTTCTTTCTTTGATATGTTTTCCCGCCTTTTTTCTTTCTTTTTTTTTTTTTTAACTTCTCTTCAGGTTTCTTTGTCTGTGTGTGCTCTAAAACGATCATTCACAGGCTTGGAGCTGAATCGATTAGGTGGGGTTTTCCAGCCCTCGGCCTTCAGGTGCTACGCACCCTGATGTCAGTTTAATATCTGATATGTCATATTAAGCGGATTTTTAGAACAGGGAGTCGGCAATAGGGCCTGCTCCATCCGCTCCATTCATCGACCCAGTATTGCATTGCCTCTAGAAGGTGTGCACTTTATTTGTTGTATTGCAAATAAAAGCTTACCACTCCAACTTTTTGCCTTTTCTCCATCATAATTTGACAGTAAAGCGGGAGTTTTAACTCTTTGATATGTGTTCAAGCCCTTTTGGTTTAAAGTTCAAGATTTTCAAGCAGAGTTTGTGTATGGACAAACCAGCTGAAGAATGCCCAATCTTGTCTGATCTCAGAAGCTAAGAAGGCTTGGGCCTGGTTAGTACTTGGATGGGAGACTACGTAGGAATGCCAGGTGCAGTAAGCTTTAACTATTGAAAACTTTTAAAATGAAAGTATTTACATCACTTTGTTAACTTTTTTTAAAGTAAGTTAAGGGGTATTTTCTTTCTTTTTTTTTTTTTTTTTTAACTTCTCTTCAGGTTTCTTTGTCTGTGTGTGCTCTACAACGATCATTCACAGGCTTGGAGCTGAATCGATTAGGTGGGGTTTTTCCAGCCCTCGGCCTTCAGGTGCTACGCACCCTGATGTCAGTTTAATATCTGATATGTCATATTAAGCGGATTTTTAGAACAGGGAGTCGGCAATAGGGCCTGCTCCATCCGCTCCATTCATCGACCCAGTATTGCATTGCCTCTAGAAGGTGTGCACTTTATTTGTTGTATTGCAAATAAAAGCTTACCACTCCAACTTTTTGCCTTTTCTCCATCATAATTTGACAGTAAAGCGGGAGTTTTAACTCTTTGATATGTGTTCAAGCCCTTTTGGTTTAAAGTTCAAGATTTTCAAGCAGAGTTTGTGTATGGACAAACCAGCTGAAGAATGCCCAATCTTGTCTGATCTCAGAAGCTAAGAAGGCTTGGGCCTGGTTAGTACTTGGATGGGAGACTACCTGGGAATACCAGGTGCTGTAAGCTTTAACTATTGAAAAACTTTTAAAATGAAAGTATTTACATGGCTTTGTTAGCTTTTTTTGCCTTTTCTGCTCATAATTTGACAGTAAAGCGGGAGTTTTCACTCTTTGATATGTGTTCAAGCCCCTTTGGTTTAAAGTTCAAGATTTTCAAGCAGAGTTTGTGTACGGACAAACCAGCTGAAGAATGCCCAATGTTGTGTTATCTCAGAAGCTAAGAAGGCTTGTGCCTGGTTAGTACTTGGATGGGAGACTACCTGGGAATACCAGGTGCTGTAAGCTTTAACTATTGAAAAACTTTTAAAATAAAAGTATTTACATGGCTTTGTTAACTTTTTTGCCTTTTTTCCATCATAATTTGACAGTAAAGCGGGAGTTTTCACTCTTTGATATGTGTTTAAGCCCCTTTGGTTTAAAGTTCAAGATTTTCAAGCAGAGTTTGTGTATGGACAAACCAGCTGAAGAATGCCCAATCTTGTCTTATCTCAGAAGCTAAGAAGGCTTGGGCCTGGTTAGTACTTGGATGGGAGACTACCTGGGAATACCAGGTGCTGTAAGCTTTAACTATTGAAAAACTTTTAAAACAAAAGTATTTACATGGCTTTGTTAGCTTTTTTGCCTTTTCTCCATCATAATTTGACAGTAAAGCGGGAGTTTTCGCACTTTATAATGTTTTCAAAGCCCTTTTGTTTAAAGTCCAAGATTTTTAAGCAGAGTTTGCTTACAGACATGCCAGCTGAAGATTGCCCAATCTTGTCTGATCTCAGAAGCTAAGAAGGCCTGGGCCTGGTTAGTACTTGGATGGGAGACTATGTAGGAATGCCAGGTGCAGTAAGCTTTAACTATTGAAAACTTTTAAAATGTAAGTATTTACATCACTTTGTTAACTTTTTTTTTAAAGTAAGTTAACGGGTATTTTCTTTCTTTGATATGTTTTCCCGCCTTTTTTCTTTCTTTTTTTTTTTTTTAACTTCTCTTCAGGTTTCTTTGTCTGTGTGTGCTCTACAACGATCATTCACAGGCTTGGAGCTGAATCGATTAGGTGGGGTTTTCTAGCCTCGGCCTTCAGGTGCTACGCACCCTGATGTCAGTTTAATATCTGATATGTCATATTAAGCGGATTTTTAGAACAGGGAGTCGGCAATAGGGCCTGCTCCATCCGCTCCATTCATCGACCCAGTATTGCATTGCCTCTAGAAGGTGTGCACTTTATTTGTTGTATTGCAAATAAAAGCTTACCACTCCAACTTTTTGCCTTTTCTCCATCATAATTTGACAGTTTTAACTCTTTGATATGTGTTCAAGCCCTTTTGGTTTAAAGTTCAAGATTTTCAAGCAGAGTTTGTGTATGGACAAACCAGCTGAAGAATGTCCAATCTTGTCTGATCTCAGAAGCTAAGAAGGCTTGGGCCTGGTTAGTACTTGGATGGGAGACTACCTGGGAATACCAGGTGCTGTAAGCTTTAACTATTGAAAAACTTTTAAAATGAAAGTATTTACATGGCTTTGTTAGCTTTTTTGCCTTTTCTGCATCATAATTTGACAGTAAAGCGGGAGTTTTCACTCTTTGATATGTGTTCAAGCCCCTTTGGTTTAAAGTTCAAGATTTTCAAGCAGAGTTTGTGTACTGACAAACCAGCTGAAGAATGTCCAATGTTGTCTTATCTCAGAAGCTAAGAAGGCTTGGGCCTGGTTAGTACTTGGATGGGAGACTACCTGGGAATACCAGGTGCTGTAAGCTTTAACTATTGAAAAACTTTTAAAATGAAAGTATTTACATGGCTTTGTTAACTTTTTTGCCTTTTTTCCATCATAATTTGACAGTAAAAAAAAATCAGACCAAGATGGCGGCGCGTACACATCGCGAGGCTCAGCGTCTCTCCAGTTTCTGCAGTTTTGCGGTAATTTTCTTGCTCATGTCGGGGCTGTTCGTGCAGAACAGTAGTGCCTCAACATCGTACTCCCGACAAGAGCTTTTGGATATTGGTTCTCGTAATTTTAACAGTTTTATCAGCAATCTTGAACTCATCCCTGAGATCGGCAGAACACCCGAGGCGGCGCACCCTACCCGACCGGGCGGAAGTGCTCGAAGACGCCGTCGAGACCGTAAACAAAGGCGGGGGAAGCGCGGAGGGCTAAGAGCTAAGCTAAAGCTAACACCACACTGGCTCTCTTTGCCCAGCATTCTTCTCGCCAATGTACGGTCACTGGTGAACAAAATGGATGAGATTCGACTCCGAATCAACCACAGCAAGAAACTCTGGAACTGCAATGTCATGATTTTCACTGAAACATGGCTAAACAATGGAATACCGGACAATGCTATTGCTCTAGCTGAGCACCACATTCTCCGGGCAGACAGAACGGCGGATGACTCCGGTAAGACCAGAGGTGGGGGATTGTGCATCTATGTTAACAAAGCCTGGTGCACGAACTCTACTATCATTGGGAGACACTGCTCAGCTAACCTAGAGTTTCTCATGGTTAAGTGCAGACCGTTCTATCTGCCGCGGGAGTTCACATCCACCATTATAACTGCCACTTACATTCCTCCTGATGCTGATGCCAAGCTTGCTATGAACGAACTTCATGCGGCCATCAGTAAACAACAGACTGATCACCCAGAGGCTGCATACATTGTGGCGGGGGATTTTAATCATTCCAATTTGAAGACGGTATTTCCTAAATTTCATAAAAACATTCTCTGTCACACCAGAGGAAACAAAACTCTGGATCAAGTTTATACAAACATGGCTGAAGCCTATGCTGTGACCCCCCTCCCCCACTTCGGACAATCAGATCACCTTTCTTTGTTTCTCACCCCCAAGTACTCCCCCCTCATCAACCGTGTGAAGCCATCAGTGAGGACCATCAAAGTGTGGCCAGCGGGGGCTGACATCACACTCCAGGACAGGTTCCAACACACAGACTGGAGTATGTTTGCTTCACAGGCCACCTGTGGCTCTCACACGGACATCGACATCTACACCTCCTCTGTTCTGAACTACATTAACACCACCATAGACACGGTTACTACTCAGAAACAGATCACCACATACCCTAATCAGAAGCCTTGGATGAACAAGGAGGTGCGTCTCCTGCTGAAGGCACGCAACAATGCCTTCAGATCGGGTGATGCACAGGCCTACGGCATTTCCAGGGCGAACCTGAAGAGGGGCATCAAAAAGGCCAAGCACTGCTACAAACTAAAGCTAGAGGAATACTTCTCCAATGCTGATCCTCGACGCTTGTGGCAGGGCATTCAGGCCATTACAGACTATAAACCCAGCAACTCAGCCCCCACAACCACAGATGTCCTCTTTCTGAATGAGCTCAACGACTTTTATGCTCGCTTTGAAAGAGACAACAAGCAACCTGCTGTCAAGATCCCCTCATCTACCGACCACTCGCCCATCATACTCACCTCCTCAGATGTTTGCACTGCACTGAGTCGGATAAACGCGCGCAGGGCTGCTGGACCAGACGGCATCCCGGGGCGCGTACTTAGAGCATGTGCAGAGCAGCTCGCTGGCGTATTCACGGACATTTTTAACATGTCTCTCGCCCAAGCAGCTGTTCCAACATGCCTCAAATCCACCTCCATTGTACCAGTGCCGAAACATTCTAGTCCAACATGCCTGAATGACTACCGCCCTGTAGCACTCACACCCATAATCATGAAGTGCTTCGAGCGGTTAGTCCTAGCACATCTGAGGGACTTCCTCCCACCAACTCTGGACCCACACCAGTTTGCGTACCGTAGCAATAGGAGCACAGAGGATGCAGTCTCCATAGCGCTGCACTCTGTACTCACACACCTGGACAAGCAAAACACATATGCACGGATGCTGTTTGTTGATTTCAGCTCAGCATTTAACACTGTCATCCCCTCTAAGCTAATCTCTAAACTTAGAGCCCTGGACATCAACACCTCACTTTGCAACTGGATTATGGACTTTCTGACCAGCAGACCACAGCATGTAAGGTCAGGCCACATACGCTCCACTACTGTCACGCTCAACACTGGTGTACCACAGGGCTGTGTGCTGAGCCCCTTCCTCTACTCCCTCTTCACCCATGACTGCCGACCTATGTATGGATCAAACTCCGTTATTAAGTTTGCAGATGACACCACGGTGATAGGTCTCATCGACAACAACGATGAGACTGCCTACAGGGAGGAGGTCCAGCATCTGGCCACTTGGTGCACAGAAAATAACCTTCTTTTAAACACCACCAAGACCAAGGAGCTCATTGTGGACTTCAGGAGGGAGAGAAGAGGCTCGCATGATCCCATCCACATCAATGGGATGACTGTGCAGCCTGTTACATCCTTCAAGTTCCTGGGGACCCACATCTCAGAGGACCTGTCCTGGAGCATTAACACCTCCAGCCTGGTCAAGAAGGCTCACCAGCGCCTCTTCTTCTTGAGAACATTAAAAAAGAACCAGCTACCCACTACCATCCTGTTGAACTTTTACCGCTCTACAATAGAGAGCATCCTTACCAGCTGTCTCACAGTGTGGTATGGAAGCTGCACTGCTGCTGAGCGTAAGGCGATGCAGCGGGTGGTGAAAACTGCCCAGCGCATCACAGGGACTCCACTTCCATCCATTGAGGAAATCCAGAGGAAGCACTGTCTGCGTCGAGCTCGCAGTATTCTTAAGGACTCCTCCCACCCGGCCCACGAACTGTTCTCTCTCCTGCCTTCAGGCAGACGGTTCAGGCTACCACGGACAAGAACCAGCAGACTTAGGAACAGCTTTTTTCCCAGAGCTGTTTCCTTGCTGAACTCCTCTGCCCCCCCCATTCACTCTTGATAATCACTGCACTGCACATATCACTTTGTACTGCACATATCACTTTGTACTGCACATATCACCTTATGTATAGCACATATCACTTTATGTATATATATATAACTTAACTTATTTGAACTGTATCCTGCACTTGCTGCTTATTGCACTTCTGGTTAGACCTAAACTACATTTCGTTGCCCTGTACTTGTACATGTGTAATGACAATAAAGTTGAATCTAATCTAATCTAATCTAAAGCGGGAGTTGTCCCTCTTTGATATGTGTTTAAGCCCCTTTGGTTTAAAGTTCAAGATTTTCAAGCAGAGTTTGTGTACGGACAAACCAGCTGAAGAATGCCCAATGTTGTCTGATCTCAGAAGCTAAGAAGGCTTGGGCCGGGTTAGTACTTGGATGGGAGACTACCTGGGAATACCAGGTGCTGTAAGCTTTAACTATTGAAAAACTTTTAAATGAAAGTATTTACATTGCTTTGTTAACTTTTTTGCCTTTTTTCCATCATAATTTGACAGTAAAGCGGGAGTTTTCACTCTTTGATATGTGTTTAAGCCCCTTTGGTTTAAAGTTCAAGATTTTCAAGCAGAGTTTGTGTACGGACAAACCAGCTGAAGAATGCCCAATCTTGTCTTATCTCAGAAGCTAAGAAGGCTTGGGCCTGTTTAGTACTTGGATGGGAGACTACCTGGGAATACCAGGTGCTGTAAGCTTTAACTATTGAAAAACTTTTAAAATAAAAGTATTTACATGGCTTTGTTAGCTTTTTTGCCTTTTCTCCATCATAATTTGACAGTAAAGCGGGAGTTTTCGCACTTTATAATGTTTTCAAAGCCCTTTTGTTTAAAGTCCAAGATTTTCAAGCAGAGTTTGCTTACAGACATGCCAGCTGAAGATTGCCCAATCTTGTCTGATCTCAGAAGCTAAGAAGGCCTGGGCCTGCTTAGTACTTGGATGGGAGACTACGTAGGAATGCCAGGTGCAGTAAGCTTTAACTATTGAAAACTTTTAAAATGAAAGTATTTACATCACTTTGTTAACTTTTTTTTAAAGTAAGTTAAGGGGTATTTGGTTTTCCAGCCCTCGGCCTTCAGGTGCTACGCACCCTGATGTCAGTTTAATATCTGATATGTCATATTAAGTGGATTTTTAGAACAGGGAGTCGGCAATAGGGCCTTCTCCATCCGCTCCATTCATCGACCCAGTATTGCATTGCCTCTAGAAGGTGTGCACTTTATTTGTTGTATTGCAAAAAAAGCTTACCACTCCAACTTTTTGCCTTTTCTCCATCATAATTTGACAGTAAAGCGGGAGTTTTCGCACATTATAATGTTATCAAAGCCCTTTTGGTTTAAAGTTCAAGATTTTCAAGCAGAGTTTGTGTACAGACAAACGAGCTGAAGAATGCCCAATGTTGTCTGATCTCAGAAGCTAAGAAGGCTTGGGCCTGGTTAGTACTTGGATGGGAGACTACCTGGGAATACCAGGTGCTGAAAGCTTTAACTATTGAAAAACTTTTAAAATGAAAGTATTTACATGGCTTTGTTAGCTTTTTTGCCTTTTTTCCATCATAATTTGACAGTAAAGCGGGAGTTTTCACTCTTTGATATGTGTTTAAGCCCCTTTGGTTTAAAGTTCAAGATTTTCAAGCAGAGTTTGTGTACGGACAAACCAGCTGAAGAATGCCCAATCTTGTCTTATCTCAGAAGCTAAGAAGGCTTGGGCCTGGTTAGTACTTGGATGGGAGACTACCTGGGAATACCAGGTGCTGTAAGCTTTAACTATTGAAAAACTTTTAAAATGAAAGTATTTACATGGCTTTGTTAGCTTTTTTGCCTTTTTTCCATCATAATTTGACAGTAAAGCGGGAGTTTTCACTCTTTGATATGTGTTTAAGCCACTTTGGTTTAAAGTTCAAGATTTTCAAGCAGAGTTTGTGTACGGACAAACCAGCTGAAGAATGCCCAATCTTGTCTTATCTCAGAAGCTAAGAAGGCTTGGGCCTGGTTAGTACTTGGATGGGAGACTACCTGGGAATACCAGGTGCTGTAAGCTTTAACTATTGAAAAACGTTTAAAATAAAAGTATTTTTACATGGCTTTGTTAGCTTTTTTGCCTTTTCTCCATCATAATTTGACAGTAAAGCAGGAGTTTTCGCACTTTATAATGTTTTCAAAGCCCTTTTGTTTAAAGTCCAAGATTTTTAAGCAGAGTTTGCTTACAGACATGCCAGCTGAAGATTGCCCAATCTTGTCTGATCTCAGAAGCTAAGAAGGCCTGGACCTGGTTAGTACTTTGATGGGAGACTATGTAGGAATGCCAGGTGCAGTAAGCTTTAACTATTGAAAACTTTTAAAATGAAAGTATTTACATCACTTTGTTAACTTTTTTTTTAAAGTAAGTTAAGGGGTATTTTCTTTCTTTGATATGTTTTCCCGCCTTTTTTCTTTCTTTTTTTTTTTTTAACTTCTCTTCAGGTTTCTTTGTCTGTGTGTGCTCTACAACGATCATTCACAGGCTTGGAGCTGAATCGATTAGGTGGGGTTTTCCAGCCCTCGGCCTTCAGGTGCTACGCACCCTGATGTCAGTTTAATATCTGATATGTCATATTAAGCGGATTTTTAGAACAGGGAGTCGGCAATAGGGCCTGCTCCATCCGCTCCATTCATCGACCCAGTATTGCATTGCCTCTAGAAGGTGTGCACTTTATTTGTTGTATTGCAAATAAAAGCTTACCACTCCAACTTTTTGCCTTTTCTGCATCATAATTTGACAGTAAAGCGGGAGTTTTAACTCTTTGATATGTGTTCAAGCCCTTTTGGTTTAAAGTTCAAGATTTTCAAGCAGAGTTTGTGTATGGACAAACCAGCTGAAGAATGCCCAATCTTGTCTGATCTCAGAAGCTAAGAAGGCTTGGGCCTGGTTAGTACTTGGATGGGAGACTACCTGGGAATACCAGGTGCTGTAAGCTTTAATTATTGAAAAACTTTTAAAATGAAAGTATTTACATGGCTTTGTTAACTTTTTTGCCTTTTTTCCATCATAATTTGACAGTAAAGCGGGAGTTGTCCCTCTTTGATATGTGTTTAAGCCCCTTTGGTTTAAAGTTCAAGATTTTCAAGCAGAGTTTGTGTACGGACAAACCAGCTGAAGAATGCCCAATGTTGTCTGATCTCAGAAGCTAAGAAGGCTTGGGCCGGGTTAGTACTTGGATGGGAGACTACCTGGGAATACCAGGTGCTGTAAGCTTTAACTATTGAAAAACTTTTAAAATGAAAGTATTTACATTGCTTTGTTAACTTTTTTGCCTTTTTTCCATCATAATTTGACAGTAAAGCGGGAGTTTTCACTCTTTGATATGTGTTTAAGCCCCTTTGGTTTAAAGTTCAAGATTTTCAAGCAGAGTTTGTGTACGGACAAACCAGCTGAAGAATGCCCAATCTTGTCTTATCTCAGAAGCTAAGAAGGCTTGGGCCTGGTTAGTACTTGGATGGGAGACTACCTGGGAATACCAGGTGCTGTAAGCTTTAACTATTGAAAAACTTTTAAAATGAAAGTATTTACATGGCTTTGTTAGCTTTTTTGCCTTTTTCCATCATAATTTGACAGTAAAGCGGGAGTTTTCACTCTTTGATATGTGTTTAAGCCACTTTGGTTTAAAGTTCAAGATTTTCAAGCAGAGTTTGTGTACGGACAAACCAGCTGAAGAATGCCCAATCTTGTCTTATCTCAGAAGCTAAGAAGGCTTGGGCCTGGTTAGTACTTGGATGGGAGACTACCTGGGAATACCAGGTGCTGTAAGCTTTAACTATTGAAAAACGTTTAAAATAAAAGTATTTTTACATGGCTTTGTTAGCTTTTTTGCCTTTTCTCCATCATAATTTGACAGTAAAGCAGGAGTTTTCGCACTTTATAATGTTTTCAAAGCCCTTTTGTTTAAAGTCCAAGATTTTTAAGCAGAGTTTGCTTACAGACATGCCAGCTGAAGATTGCCCAATCTTGTCTGATCTCAGAAGCTAAGAAGGCCTGGACCTGGTTAGTACTTTGATGGGAGACTATGTAGGAATGCCAGGTGCAGTAAGCTTTAACTATTGAAAACTTTTAAAATGAAAGTATTTACATCACTTTGTTAACTTTTTTTTTAAAGTAAGTTAAGGGGTATTTTCTTTCTTTGATATGTTTTCCCGCCTTTTTTCTTTCTTTTTTTTTTTTTAACTTCTCTTCAGGTTTCTTTGTCTGTGTGTGCTCTACAACGATCATTCACAGGCTTGGAGCTGAATCGATTAGGTGGGGTTTTCCAGCCCTCGGCCTTCAGGTGCTACGCACCCTGATGTCAGTTTAATATCTGATATGTCATATTAAGCGGATTTTTAGAACAGGGAGTCGGCAATAGGGCCTGCTCCATCCGCTCCATTCATCGACCCAGTATTGCATTGCCTCTAGAAGGTGTGCACTTTATTTGTTGTATTGCAAATAAAAGCTTACCACTCCAACTTTTTGCCTTTTCTGCATCATAATTTGACAGTAAAGCGGGAGTTTTAACTCTTTGATATGTGTTCAAGCCCTTTTGGTTTAAAGTTCAAGATTTTCAAGCAGAGTTTGTGTATGGACAAACCAGCTGAAGAATGCCCAATCTTGTCTGATCTCAGAAGCTAAGAAGGCTTGGGCCTGGTTAGTACTTGGATGGGAGACTACCTGGGAATACCAGGTGCTGTAAGCTTTAACTATTGAAAAACTTTTAAAATGAAAGTATTTACATGGCTTTGTTAGCTTTTTTTGCCTTTTCTGCATCATAATTTGACAGTAAAGCGGGAGTTTTCACTCTTTGATATGTGTTCAAGCCCCTTTGGTTTAAAGTTCAAGATTTTCAAGCAGAGTTTGTGTATGGACAAACCAGCTGAAGAATGCCCAATCTTGTCTTATCTCAGAAGCTAAGAAGGCTTGGGCCTGGTTAGTACTTGGATGGGAGACTACCTGGGAATACCAGGTGCTGTAAGCTTTAACTATTGAAAAACTTTTAAAATAAAAGTATTTACATGGCTTTGTTAGCTTTTTTGCCTTTTCTCCATCATAATTTGACAGTAAAGCGGAAGTTTTCGCACTTTATAATGTTTTCAAAGCCCTTTTGTTTAAAGTCCAAGATTTTTAAGCAGAGTTTGCTTACAGACATGCCAGCTGAAGATTGCCCAATCTTGTCTGATCTCAGAAGCTAAGAAGGCCTGGACCTGGTTAGTACTTTGATGGGAGACTATGTAGGAATGCCAGGTGCAGTAAGCTTTAACTATTGAAAACTTTTAAAATGAAAGTATTTACATCACTTTGTTAACTTTTTTTTTAAAGTAAGTTAAGGGGTATTTTCTTTCTTTGATATGTTTTCCCGCCTTTTTTCTTTCTTTTTTTTTTTTTAACTTCTCTTCAGGTTTCTTTGTCTGTGTGTGCTCTACAACGATCATTACAGGCTTGGAGCTGAATCGATTAGGTGGGGTTTTCCAGCCCTCGGCCTTCAGGTGCTACGCACCCTGATGTCAGTTTAATATCTGATATGTCATATTAAGCGGATTTTTAGAACAGGGAGTCGGCAATAGGGCCTGCTCCATCCGCTCCATTCATCGACCCAGTATTGCATTGCCTCTAGAAGGTGTGCACTTTATTTGTTGTATTGCAAATAAAAGCTTACCACTCCAACTTTTTGCCTTTTCTCCATCATAATTTGACAGTAAAGCGGGAGTTTTAACTCTTTGATATGTGTTCAAGCCCTTTTGGTTTAAAGTTCAAGATTTTCAAGCAGAGTTTGTGTATGGACAAACCAGCTGAAGAATGCCCAATCTTGTCTGATCTCAGAAGCTAAGAAGGCTTGGGCCTGGTTAGTACTTGGATGGGAGACTACCTGGGAATACCAGGTGCTGTAAGCTTTAACTATTGAAAAACTTTTAAAATGAAAGTATTTACATGGCTTTGTTAGCTTTTTTTTGCCTTTTCTGCATCATAATTTGACAGTAAAGTGGGAGTTTTCACTCTTTGATATGTGTTCAAGCCCCTTTGGTTTAAAGTTCAAGATTTTCAAGCAGAGTTTGTGTACGGACAAACCAGCTGAAGAATGCCCAATGTTGTCTTATCTCAGAAGCTAAGAAGGCTTGGGCCTGGTTAGTACTTGGATGGGAGACTACCTGGGAATACCAGGTGCTGTAAGCTTTAACTATTGAAAAACTTTTAAAATGAAAGTATTTACATGGCTTTGTTACTTTTTTTGCCTTTTTTCCATCATAATTTGACAGTAAAGCGGGAGTTTTCACTCTTTGATATGTGTTTAAGCCCCTTTGGTTTAAAGTTCAAGATTTTCAAGCAGAGTTTGTGTACGGACAAACCAGCTGAAGAATGCCCAATCTTGTCTTATCTCAGAAGCTAAGAAGGCTTGGGCCTGGTTAGTACTTGGATGGGAGACTACCTGGGAATACCAGGTGCTGTAAGCTTTAACTATTGAAAAACTTTTAAAATAAAAGTATTTACATGGCTTTGTTAGCTTTTTTGCCTTTTCTCCATCATAATTTGACAGTAAAGCGGAAGTTTTCGCACTTTATAATGTTTTCAAAGCCCTTTTGTTTAAAGTCCAAGATTTTTAAGCAGAGTTTGCTTACAGACATGCCAGCTGAAGATTGCCCAATCTTGTCTGATCTCAGAAGCTAAGAAGGCCTGGGCCTGGTTAGTACTTGGATGGGAGACTATGTAGGAATGCCAGGTGCAGTAAGCTTTAACTATTGAAAACTTTTAAAATGAAAGTATTTACATCACTTTGTTAACTTTTTTTTAAAGTAAGTTAAGGGGTATTTTCTTTCTTTGATATGTTTTCCCGCCTTTTTTCTTTCTTTTTTTTTTTTTTAACTTCTCTTCAGGTTTCTTTGTCTGTGTGTGCTCTACAACGATCATTCACAGGCTTGGAGCTGAATCGATTAGGTGGGGTTTTCCAGCCCTCGGCCTTCGGGTGCTACGCACCCTGATGTCAGTTTAATATCTGATATGTCATATTAAGCGGATTTTTAGAACAGGGAGTCGGCAATAGGGCCTGCTCCATCCGCTCCATTCATCGACCCAGTATTGCATTGCCTCTAGAAGGTGTGCACTTTATTTGTTGTATTGCAAATAAAAGCTTACCACTCCAACTTTTTGCCTTTTCTCCATCATAATTTGACAGTAAAGCGGGAGTTTTAACTCTTTGATATGTGTTCAAGCCCTTTTGGTTTAAAGTTCAAGATTTTCAAGCAGAGTTTGTGTATGGACAAACCAGCTGAAGAATGCCCAATCTTGTCTGATCTCAGAAGCTAAGAAGGCTTGGGCCTGGTTAGTACTTGGATGGGAGACTACCTGGGAATACCAGGTGCTGTAAGCTTTAACTATTGAAAAACTTTTAAAATGAAAGTATTTACATGGCTTTGTTAGCTTTTTTTGCCTTTTCTGCATCATAATTTGACAGTAAAGCGGGAGTTTTCACTCTTTGATATGTGTTCAAGCCCCTTTGGTTTAAAGTTCAAGATTTTCAAGCAGAGTTTGTGTACGGACAAACCAGCTGAAGAATGCCCAATGTTGTCTTATCTCAGAAGCTAAGAAGGCTTGGGCCTGGTTAGTACTTGGATGGGAGACTACCTGGGAATACCAGGTGCTGTAAGCTTTAACTATTGAAAAACTTTTAAAATGAAAGTATTTACATGGCTTTGTTAACTTTTTTGCCTTTTTTCCATCATAATTTGACAGTAAAGCGGGAGTTTTCACTCTTTGATATGTGTTTAAGCCCCTTTGGTTTAAAGTTCAAGATTTTCAAGCAGAGTTTGTGTATGGACAAACCAGCTGAAGAATGCCCAATCTTGTCTTATCTCAGAAGCTAAGAAGTCTTGGGCCTGGTTAGTACTTGGATGGGAGACTACCTGGGAATACCAGGTGCTGTAAGCTTTAACTATTGAAAAACTTTTAAAATAAAAGTATTTACATGGCTTTGTTAGCTTTTTTGCCTTTTCTCCATCATAATTTGACAGTAAAGCGGAAGTTTTCGCACTTTATAATGTTTTCAAAGCCCTTTTGTTTAAAGTCCAAGATTTTTAAACTGAGTTTGCTTACAGACATGCCAGCTGAAGATTGCCCAATCTTGTCTGATCTCAGAAGCTAAGAAGGCCTGGGCCTGCTTAGTACTTGGATGGGAGACTACGTATGAATGCCAGGTGCAGTAAGCTTTAACTATTGAAAACTTTTAAAATGAAAGTATTTACATCACTTTGTTAACTTTTTTTTAAAGTAAGTTAAGGGGTATTTTCTTTCTTTGATATGTTTTCCCACCTTTTTTCTTTTTTTTTTTTTTTTTTTTTTTTAACTTCTCTTCAGGTTTCTTTGTCTGTGTGTGCTCTACAACGATCATTCACAGGCTTGGAGCTGAATCGATTAGGTGGGGTTTTCCAGCCCTCGGCCTTCGGGTGCTACGCACCCTGATGTCAGTTTAATATCTGATATGTCATATTAAGCGGATTTTTAGAACAGGGAGTCGGCAATAGGGCCTGCTCCATCCGCTCCATTCATCGACCCAGTATTGCATTGCCTCTAGAAGGTGTGCACTTTTTTGTTGTATTGCAAATAAAAGCTTACCACTCCAACTTTTTGCCTTTTCTCCATCATAATTTGACAGTAAAGCGGGAGTTTTAACTCTTTGATATGTGTTCAAGCCCTTTTGGTTTAAAGTTCAAGATTTTCAAGCAGAGTTTGTGTATGGACAAACCAGCTGAAGAATGCCCAAGCTTGTCTGATCTCAGAAGCTAAGAAGGCTTGGGCCTGGTTAGTACTTGGATGGGAAACTACCTGGGAATACCAGGTGCTGTAAGCTTTAACTATTGAAAAACTTTTAAAATGAAAGTATTTACATGGCTTTGTTAGCTTTTTTTGCCTTTATGCATCATAATTTGACAGTAAAGCGGGAGTTTTCACTCTTTGATATGTGTTCAAGCCCCTTTGGTTTAAAGTTCAAGATTTTCAAGCAGAGTTTGTATACGGACAAACCAGCTGAAGAATGCCCAATGTTGTCTTATCTCAGAAGCTAAGAAGGCTTGGGCCTGGTTAGTACTTGGATGGGAGACTACCTGGGAATACCAGGTGCTGTAAGCTTTAACTATTGAAAAACTTTTAAATGAAAGTATTTACATGGCTTTGTTAACTTTTTTTGCCTTTTTTCCATCATAATTTGACAGTAAAGCGGGAGTTTTCACTCTTTGATATGTGTTTAAGCCCCTTTGGTTTAAAGTTCAAGATTTTCAAGCAGAGTTTGTGTATGGACAAACCAGCTGAAGAATGCCCAATCTTGTCTTATCTCAGAAGCTAAGAAGGCTTGGGCTGGTTAGTACTTGGATGGGAGACTACCTGGGAATACCAGGTGCTGTAAGCTTTAACTATTGAAAAACTTTTAAAATAAAAGTATTTACATGGCTTTGTTAGCTTTTTTGCCTTTTCTCATCATAATTTGACAGTAAAGCGGGAGTTTCGCACTTTATAATGTTTTCAAAGCCCTTTTGTTTAAAGTCCAAGATTTTTAAGCAGAGTTGGCTTACAGACATGCCAGATGAAGATTGCCAATCTTGTCTGATCTCAGAAGCTAAGAAGGCCTGGGCCTGGTTAGTACTTGGCATGGGAGACTACCTGTAGGGGATAGCCAGGTGGCAGTAAGTAAGCTTTAACTATTGAAAAACTTTTAAATGAAAGTATTTTTACAATGGCTTTTTAACTTTTTTGCCTTTTTCTCGCATCATAATTTGACAGTAAACGCGGGAGTTTTCACTCTTTGATATGTGTTTAAGCCCCTTTGGTTTAAAGTTCAAGATTTTCAAGCAGAGTTTGTGTACGGACAAACCAGCTGAAGAATGCCCAATCTTGTCTTATCTCAGAAGCTAAGAGGCTTGGGCCTGGTTAGTTACTTGGATGGGAGACGAGCCTGGGAATACCAGGTGCTGTAAGCTTTAACTATTGAAAACTTTTAAAATAAAAGTATTTACATGGCTTTGTTAGCTTTTTTTGCCTTTTCTCCATCATAATTTGACAGTAAAGCGGGAAGTTTTCGCATTTATAATGTTTCAAAGCCCTTTTGTTTAAAGTCCAAGATTTTAAACAGAGTTTGCTTACAGACATGCCAGCTGAAGATTGCCCAATCTTGTCTGATCTCAGAAGCTAAGAAGGCCTGGGCCTGGCTTAGTACTTGGATGGGAGACTACGTATGGAATGCCAGGTTGCAGTAGAGCTTTAACTATTGAAAACTTTTAAAATGAAAGTATTTACATCACTTTGTTAACTTTTTTAAAGTAAGTTAAGGGGTATTTTTCTTTCTTGATATGTTGTCCCACCTTTTTCTTTTTTTTTTTTTTTTTTGTTTAACTCTCTTCAAGGTTCTGTCGTTGGCTGTGTGTGCTCTACAACGATCATTCACAGGCTTGGAGCTGAATCGATTAGGTGGGGTTTTCAGCCCTCGGCCCTTCAGGTGCTACGCACCCTGATGTCAGTTTAATATCTGATATGTCATATTAAGCGGATTTTTAGAACAGGGAGTCGGCAATAGGGCCTGCTCCATCCGCTCCATTCATCGGCCCAGTATTGCATTGCCTCTAGAAGGTGTGCACTTTATTTGTTGTATTGCAAAATAAAAGCTTACCACTCCAACTTTTTGCCTTTTCTCCATCATCAATTTGACAGTTAAAGCGGGGAGTTTAACTCTTTGATATGTGTTCAAGCCCTTTTGGTTTAAAGTTCAAGATTTTCAAGCAGAGTTTGTGTATGGACAAACCAGCTGAAGAATGCCCAAGCTTGTCTGATCTCAGAAGCTAAGAAGGCTTGGGCCTGGTTAGTACTTGGATGGGAACTACCTGGGAATACCAGGTGCTGTAGCTTTAACTATTGAAAAACTTTTAAAATGAAAGTATTTACATGGCTTTGTTACTTTTTTGCCTTTATGATCATAATTTGACAGTAAAGCGGGAGTTTTCACTCTTTGATATGTGTTAAGCCCCTTTGGTTTAAGTTCAAGATTTTCAAGCAGAGTTTGTATACGGACAAACCAGCTGAAGAATGCCCAATGTTGTCTTATCTCAGAAGCTAAGAAGGCTTGGGCCTGGTTAGTACTTGGATGGGAGTACCTGGGAATACCAGGTGCTGTAAGCTTTAACTATTGAAAAACTTTTAAAATGAAAGTATTTTACATGGCTTTGTTAACTTTTTGCCTTTTTTCCATCATAATTTGACAGTAAAGCGGGAGTTTTCACTCTTTGAATGTGTTTTAAGCC